>NW_028278779.1:0-300000 GCF_059751315.1 Micrasema longulum
TTGTTTTAGACTCAAAACTACTTTTTGAATCGCATATCAATAAAATTACCTCCAAAGCATTGAGCATGTTAGGTTTCATAATTCGAATGAGTAAACACTTTGATAATCCAAAGGCCCTTATTTCATTATATTATACATTTGTCAGAAGCCATTTGGAATACGCCTCTCAGATATGGAATCCCCAGTATGCCATATGTATAAATAGAATAGAAAATATTCAAAACAAATTTATAAAGTACCTTAAATACAAAACCGGTATTTCTTATGTATCTACTCTCACTGCCTCCACCTACCATGGAATCATTTCTCTACAATACCGCAGAGTGTGTGCGGACCAACTACTGCTTTACAAAATTGTGACAGGAATGGTTGACTGTACAGAGCTGCTTGGTTTAATAACAATACATGTGCCAGCCAGGATTTGTAGACGGTACCACCTGTTTCATGTACCAATAAGTAAAACATCGTATGTTAAAAATGCTTTTTTTCGTAGGACTTTTTCAATGTACAATACAAAATTTAAAAATATAGATTATACAAATATCACTCTGTCAGATTTAAAATTAACACTAAAAATGTATTATGTAACTTAGTAGACATTATAATAATAAATATGTACAGGTCTCCCCCCCTCCTTATCCTCTCTTTTAGCATTTTTGTCCTTATCCCGCCCAATTTACAGTAACTTAATGTTCTTAAAATTAATATTTAAAAAATCTTTGATTATTGAGTACATGAAAATAACATTTTTATATGTATAAATTGTATGTATTTATTTGATATGTAATATATTTTCTTTACTAACTTTGTATACTATGTGGAAATCTGTTATTAGTTCTGAGTTTATACACTATATCTGTTTGTTTACTAAAAATATGTATGTAGAACTGTTGATTTCCCTAATAAAATAAAATAAAAAATAAATAAAGGACAGGCGCTTGATTTGTCGTTCGAATCAAATAAACGCGAATTCAAAACAAGAGTACTGCCCAAATTTTCTTTGGCAAAAAGTACTTGGTCAGCACCATGCAAAGGCATTGATAAAAAGGTACTCCCAAAGGTATGTCTTCGACCTAATTAAGCTCAGCCAAAATCATGTGAGGGTTATCAGTAGAGCCCTTACAGGGTACTGCAGATTGAACAAACACCTTGCTAGAATGAACCTTTCCGAAACTTCTAGATGTAGGTTCTGCAGTGCAGATGAGGAAACACCTACACACATTATATGTGAGTGTGATGTCTTGCATCATAAAAGGAGCCTCATCCTCGGGGGACTACTAGTTTAACCTGAGGGTGTTAAAGAGCTCGCTCCTTGCCTTATGGCCCCATACTTTACAGATCTGGGCATGGAGGAGGAGATTCGGCAAAATGTACACTCTAGCACTCCAAACAGTAGCAAGGCTCTTTATAAACCTGGGCATGGAGGGCGAGAACTATTCACGGGGACACGTCACAATAGATCTTCACAGGTCGCAGTGACGTCAGGAACTTGCGTAGCACTGACCTCCACCTCTAAGAATAAGAATAAGAACTTCTCTATTTTTACATCAGTAGAAAAGTTATGAGTTACCAGAAATTTTGGTTTTATTATGTCTTTTAAGAATTGTTAATTTAATAAAGATGTTTGAAAATTAAGCACATTTCAGGTACATGAAGTTTTGGAATCACACTTCAGAACAGTTTCAGTCATTCAGTTTCTTGCACTTGATAGTGCATAGGGTACTGTATTAATATATCAAAGGCATCATATCTGGTTGCGCCACATGTAAAATTTATTGCTACACTGAACCAAGTTCTCTAGAGAAAATGTTGCAATTATTATATTGTAGGTACAATATTTAATAAACGTATAGAGTATTATTGTTTTATGTTTTTTCTTTATATATCCTATGTTTTAATTTTTACTTCTCATGTACTCGTATTTAAAATTAATTAAACTCTTATAAATCACTCTCCAAGCACAAGAGTTAGTCTCTTTTTTGGAGAGTTACAGTGATAACATTTACTAGATGTGTAAAAGTAGATATGTTTAGAATTTTAAAAATATATGTGCTTTTTCAGAAATTTATTAATACTCGTAAAATAAAAAAATAAAAAAAGAGTACAAAAGACATTTATTACTGTTTTATAGTTTTTTATAAAAAAATGGTAAAAAACATGTAAAATAAATACAAGTATAAGAGTTTTTTTAATTATATGTATACTTACATATAAAAAAAAAAAACATTACCATTGTAAAGTTTAATTAATTATAAAATAATTTAAGAAACAATTGTTATAAACCACAAACGTCAGAACAAGCGTGGGCTACCAACAAAAAAATCATATTGTTTTGTAAAGAATTTATCTTTGGCTAGATGCATGCAAAAAATGGGGCAGATTGGTTAAAAAAATAACAAAATATGATTATCTTTCTTCATGTACCTGAGGAATGACGCTAGAACTGAAAAGGTTAACAACGTTTTTTCATAAATTTCCATAAGAAGTAAAAACATTAATTCTCATTTATGAAGTCAAAAGAAGATTATAAATTACAATTTTTAATTACACAGCTTACAATTACCCGTAAATTGAAAACGGAAAAATGTTTTTTCGGGGTTAAGAGGAAACGCGGTCTGACTTCTCTGCATACAAACGTAATCTAGTATTTTTTCCCTGGATTAAGGTACATGGGCAATGTTTTGATTTTTTTAACAAAGGTAACCATTGTGTCTATTGTTTTTTTTTTGATAATTTGTTTTTTATGGAAGCAAGGACCATTCTAAAACCCAAAAAAGCGCACAGCTTTATTTGCTGTCTTTCGACGTAAGGTATACAAATATGAAAAGTAATTTAAAAAACCGCGGAAAATGGGACAACAAAATATCGATTTCAGTTCATAATCAATATCATACGTAATCAGTCCGACGTGCAGTTGTTTTTTTCGCACAGTATCGGGGAGGCATTTGCAAGAGAGTGACAGAAAAATAATGTTCAAATATCTATTTATCAAAATTGTCCACGGGATTTTTTATACAGGATGTTCTTTAAACCTTGTGACATCTGAAACCACAATGATAAGCATGGGCAAGAAGACATATAAGCATATTAAAAAATATATTTACAACAAAGAAAATTTAAAAAAAATAAATATTAAAAAAAACAAATAGTTGCTTACTTCTGCAGGAGAGAAGCGAGGGGAGCGCGGCGCAGTATCAGACTCCCCCCTCCCCCCTCCTCGTTTCAATCCTGCAGAAGTAAGCAACCGTTTGCTTTTTTTCATTTTTTTAATTTTTTTATTTTATTTGTTCTAAAAAATGATTTTAATGTGCCAATATGTCTTCTTGGTCATGCTGATCATCGTGGTTTCGGATGTGACAGGGTTTAATAAACACCCTGTATTTTTGATTTATGTTACACAAAATGAAACATACTAAAAACATTTTAAGTATGTACGAGTATATTCAAATGTTTGTAGACAAGGACACGTCTTAGAGATTTGGGATTTGTAGATTGGTTTTTTTTTAAATATTGAAGACATTTTTTTTGCACCACAACAGGCCAGGAGGCCCAATTACAGTGGTGAATTACATTACAGAACACCAAGGCTTGAGAAAAATCACTCTTTTTTTTGTGTTCTCACCGGGAATCGAAAACGGAACCTTCCATGTGTGAGTCAAGCGTCTTGACCACTTCACCACGGAGGCCACGATATTAAGTATAACACGTATTTCAACAGAGAAGAGAATAAGGAAGGTATTTTTTAGGCGTTAGGTTAGTTAGATGAGTCTCAACCAAAACGCCATTTTTTTTTGCTTCACAACAGTTAACGGATATAAGAATTAAGCAAATACAAAAGGATCAAAGATAGACAGAATGGTAAATGTCACATTGTGTAATGTGGCAACATAAAGCAGTCAATGTAAATTCCTAGCCTTACACATTTCCTTATTAAAAATGTTCTTCATCTAAGTTGTAATATGTGTTAAAATATTTTAATTTATTTCAACAGAAAGAAAAAACATTGTTGAGAAGGGAATATGGAAATCTAGGCATTTACAGGGCTTATGACCTGTTATTGGCTGGTTTAAGTGACATTCACCATTCTGCCCATGTTTGAACATCCACGTTTCCTCAACTCTTCCATCTGTTGACTTTTGTGAAGTAAAAGAGCTGAAATCTTTATCACGTGGGTGAGATTCATCCGGCTGAACTAAATCACCTACTGGGCAGCGCCTGAAAACAATTTTCCAATTTTTATACTTCTTCTTTTATCAGGTAGTTAATTCAACAATGTTTGAGTCAACAGCTAGTCTGCAAGCATTTGGACATATTCACACATTATTTGTTAGGCGTTAGGTCAGTCAGATGAGTCTCAACCATATCACCAAATTTTTCAGCTTTTTTTGCTTCAGAACAGTTAACGGATAGAAGAATTAATTAAATACAGAAGATCAAAGATATACAGAATGGTAAAGGTTACATTGTGTAATGTAGCAACATAAAGCAGTAAATGTAAATTCCCTGCCTTACACATTTCCTTATCAAAATTGTTCTTCATCTAAGTTGTTATATGTGCTAAAATATATAAGATTCAAAAATAATTATTATTTTTAAAAATATTTCAAGGCCATTTTCTAAGGTAAGAAATTGAAATTAAGTTGTGTGTAGTAGAGCGGCGTTTGAACCTTAGACCGTTGATCCTTATTTCCACCACACTACCACGGGACCAAAACACAATTTTCAATATACTTTTAAGCTAAATCAATTTCTTGTATGAAAATGAGTATATTGGGATAAAATATAAAGTATTCTCTTTAGTAACCTGTAGTTTTGATATGTTATTTAGATTAATTACGTTTTTTTTTTCTTATTATATTTACTACGTTAAATTAATTATTTAAGGCATGTTTCACTAATTGTAAAATGTTTCCCTCGGCATGGGACACCCCAGTGAGGAACATTATTATGTTTAAAAAATAAATAATATAAAAATTGTGAAAGTATTTTAATAAATAATAAAAAAATCTGAAAGGGATTTAGAAACATTATTAGTATTTTCAAAATCACTATGGGTACTGTGGAGAAATTTATTTATTTATTATTAAAGGCACAAATGCCTTTTACATACATGTAAAATATAACAAAGTAATGCGTTAGTTAGATAAACAAAAATTATAAAAACTTAAAAACAATATTGAAACATGGGTATAAAAAGAAAAATAAAACTAACAAGAAAAATATATATATATACACATGTTTGTATGTCAGCATACAAAATATATAAAATTTATTAATACCAGATCATTGGCATAAGTAGCTTTGGCAAATAATGCATTAATTGTTACTATAGAACATCATAAAGTATTTATAAAGAGATGATTTGAATTTACAGAGACTGGAGTTAAAAAAATATCGATATGAGAGGTACATTTATTTCCTAGTCTGTGTATACGCGGTATAGGTGAGTGACAAAGATAGTTGTTTTGATAAAGGTGACAATTATATAGACTATTATGTCTATTTCTGCGTGTTGGCATATTAATATTGGTTGAATCCAGGAGTTCGCAACAATCTAATTCAGAATTAATGATTTGTTTTTTTAATTTTTTTATTTATTTACAATTTTAAAAAAACCCGTTAGGGTGACATTAGAAATTTAATATTGTCTAGTCATTTTATGTCTCGTCTAGTCTAGTTAGTTCAGTCATCATGCGCTTTTTCAGATTGATTTCAAATTTGTCTCCAGTAAAAGTTTTCAAGTAGTAAGGTAGGTCGTTGTAGTGTTTAAGTCCATTATGTAGTATTTTTGACTCTCCTGTGTTTGTCTTTGCTTTTTCAATATGATAATGTTGTTGTTGTCTGGTGTTATATTTGTGTATGTCAGCATTTTTGACTAATATTATGTCGTCGTCTTGTATGTTTCCCAGTGTTATTTTGTGCACAATTTTTAAGGTCTCAATTTTAGTCAAGTAGTTTATGTCAAACTGGTGTGTTTTTTTGTATAGTTCAGTCGTAGAGGTCAGGTAGGGTAGGTTGTATGTTAGTTTAAGAATTTTATTTTGTTGTCTTTGTATTCTTGTTATGTCTGTCTTGTTACCAGTTCCCCAGAAGGCGATCATGTAACTCAATTAACTTTTGACATAGGCATCGTACATCATAATTTTTTCCTTTCTCGGTATAAAATCTTTAATTTTGTTGAAGAGGCTATGTAGTGATGCCATTACTTAAGTGAGTCCGTCTAAGTGTTTTGTCCATGTTATAAAAATATTAAGTCAGTTATTGCCCTGCAATCCTCCAGAGAAGGTATATTAAAAAAAGTATCAAAAACATGTAGGTTATTTGTTTTATAGGAATATGCAGTTCGAAGTTAATGAATCTTAAATTTTTTCGTTGGACTCTTTCAACATTATTTATCTGAATGATAAAATGTTTATTATATTTATGTGAATATAAATGTTATCATTCCCTTTCTGCACCTAATGGTGCATAGGGCTCTGCATTAGTACACCAATCGCAGTGTATCTTGATCATTTTTGTTTCACGAAGGTAAGATGACCAGTCTTACGCTTCAGGTACCAGTTCAGGTACTATGAAATATTTTAGTGTACAAACTTATTTTTAAATCAATATTTCATTTTTATTTTTATTTCATGTCAACTATGTCGGGAATCGAACCCAAGACTAATGCATGCTAGGCAAACGCACTGACCACTACACCACGATGCCGACTGTTTTCATACATAATTTTAAAAACGAAATTATAAAAAAAATATGTTCCAAGAAAAACGCGAGATGTTGGGTATTGATAATTGCGATGTCAAGATTCGTGACGCTGTTCTATAAAAAATTTAACTTTTTCAATCAAAGTTCAAAATTAACATAAATCGTGACGTATTAGGGGCGTGGTCAATGCAATTTCCATTTTCACGGGAATTCAAAATTATGAATGTAATAAAAATTTCGCTACTTAAGTAGTAATTTTTTTTTTTTACTGGACAGTATTTCATAGACCTTTTTTACTTTAAAATTGTAATAAAATAGTGACATTACCTTAATGAACATGTAAAAAAAAAACAAATTAATAAACACTATACTATAGATAGTTAAAAATAACTCTGTTAACTTTCCATTGTACTTTGGGGCCCCTGTTCTGTTAATAACTCCCTACCTTTAAAACTTAGACGTACTAAAAAACCACATAAATAAAGAGGAGATTTGTTAGTTCAATTTGCATTGTATTATCTCGAGGATAAAGTTAATTTAGTTAAAGTTCGGTAACATACATATGTTAAAGTTAAAACTTCTTTTTGGGAAGTTGTTAGCCGTAAAATGGGGAAACAACGTGGAAACAGGGGGTGATGGATAAAATTTAAAGTTACTTTTCTAGTTTCGTTAACTAGTACGGACAACAGAATTAACTTTTAAATGTTTGATTAATGCATTAAATTTTTTTAACACGAGTATCAACTACAAATAAATAGCCACCCTTAAAATGATTTTAATACCCTCTTCAATGAATTTAGCCCTTTCAATTTAATTACGATCCTATTTGTTATTCAATATCGTTTATATATAACAAATTATTGTATGCATAACGTGTTTTAACGCAAACATAAAACGAAAAAAAACCACTTTACTATTTGAATAAATGTGTTACGTCCACTTATAATGCAATTTTTAAATATGGTATTATTTTTTTGGGAAAATACAGGATTTTTTAAAAATTCTAAAAACATGTGTTAGGAAAATGGTCAATCCTGATTACCTAGCAACTTGTTGGCCAATTTTTCAAAGATTTAATTTATAAACAATGACATGCCTTTTTTATAATGGAACTAAGTCTTATTGTCAAATAAAGACCCGATTACTTTAGTACATCTGTCTTCATTGGAGAGACGTAGAACCGAGATGGACCTTATATGCATTTCCAAAATACTTAATGCTATAAGTGATGTCCCATCTCTGTTGCAATCAATTCTTTTTCGTGTTCCCAACCATGTCACCAGAAGTCAAAATCAGCTATTTATAAAATTTTCTAAGAGCAATATTGGTTTTTATGCCCCAATGTCCAGAATGTGTAGATTAGTCAATTCTTCACACGACTTGGAATTCTTTGGGATAGATCTTCCGGCTTTTCGTAGATCTCTTTGCCACTGAACAGTGTGGGATGAAGTTGGATTGGCATGGTTTAGCTCGAAGTCTTATGTTTTTCGTTTTTATGAATATATTGTATACCATTATTGTTTTGCCCTTGTTTGTCTTTGCTAAATAGTTTTATGTTCTTTTTGTTCAGTTTCTAGCATTTATGTTTCTTCATGTAACAATATGTCAAACATAAAGAAAAGTTCGAAAAAATTCAATGGACATTTCTTAGACATCTTAACTGGAGATGCAGGTATACCGATCTCAATTATATGTCTTCCTGCAAAAAACACCACTTGCTTACTTTAGAAGATCGCCGTCTACTGTTGGACATGGGGGTGCTTCATGACATACTTAGTGGACGCCTTGATAGTCCGGCTCTTTTGTCGGAGTTATCATTAAATGTCCCCGGCTACCGCACCCGTCACACGTCGAGCTCTCTATTTCATGTGCCAGCAGTTCGTACGAACTATGCCCAGAACTCTCCACTTATACGTTTTGTTAGTGAATATAATTTGAACTTTCCCCTTATTGATCCATTTGATTGTAAAAAAATAACATTCAAAATGCGCGTCTTAAAACATACTTTTTTGTCTTATACTTAGTTTCAATAATAAAGTCTTATTTTATCTTATCTTATTTTATTTTATTTTATTATATTTTATCTCTAATTCTTAATATTTTAAATATATTTGTATTTTCGACACTTGACACTTGTGCAATATTTACACACATGTCCACTCTCATTCCAATATAACACCCACCCTCTCACTCACTTACACTCACACAAACACACTAGTATGTATTGTACGTGTATTTAATGTATTTCTGTGGATATCTGTCATTGATTTTATTCTCTGTATATTTTATTTGTTGTATTTTTGTTACATTATGTTGATACTGTTGATATCCCCAATAAAAAAATAAAAAAATAAAAAAACTGTTGTATTTGGCTTAAGTCGTATATATAATAAATATTAAAAAATACACAGAAAAAAAACCAGTTTCATAAGACCAGAAATAAAAGTAAATTGAAAAATTCCAGTGGTAAAACAAACATTTATACAAATTACCATATGCATGGTGGTAAAATGAGGAAATATTGAATTAAAAGAATTGCAAGTGTGTCAAAAATGTTCTCAATAAATAAATGTTTCTTTATCTTATATAATTAGGGTTTGAACTGTCAGTAGGGTCGCAGTGAATCGCATCTTGCAGGAGGGTATGATTTCATAAAATGCTGCGAACGCCCAGTTGCATTCCACCGGCGATACTACTGACTTGTCCAACTCGTTTGCATCCACGTCGCAAACCTTGGTGTGATCACAGCAAATAAGGAGAAGATGAAAGGCGAGTTTCTAGCGCCCCTAAATCAGAATCAACCAACTAAACGTAGGTAACCCGGACAGAAAAATCTTTTTAAAAAAGGCAAAAGGAAACCACTCTGGTCATCTTGTTCGAGGAATCAATATGGCGAGTACAACGAATATTAGACCAAAAATAACCATAAACATAAAATGTTTCATAACCGGCTGATTTTTTGCACATGAGTTCTAGATGTGGTACTTAATTATAACTCAAAACTCCCCACCCCTCCCCAACTTGCGTCTTGAGATATTTCATTTTACAGGGTGTCCAGTGGTATATTACATAATGAAAACTGTTATTACTTTTAAACGCAAGCAGCTAGAATAATTTGGAGTATGGCGTTTTGATTTAAAAAATATGATTTTATTTATTACAAAAAAAACATTAATATATTGAGTTTTTTCAGTGACATTTCTCGGTGAAACTGCATTTTAATTATAATAATAAAAATACTTTATAGTTTTATTCCACTTTTATTTATAATCATTTTATAAATAAAAGTGGAATAAAACTATAAAGTATTTTTATTATTATAAAAAAACATTGGTTGAAAAAACGGCGTTGTTTCGCTATCGAGGTGTAATTAAAATACTTTTTTGCTCACTGTAACGGCGGCGCTACGCAAGTTCTATAAAAGATACAATATTAGTGGGATCAGTTACGTGCCTTGAAAAAATAAATGCAAAACCGAGTTGACAAATAAAATGCTTCAGACAGCTGTAAGCAGTCATGGCCAAATCCAGCTTCATCTGTATCATCTACGCTTGATGAAAAAGCCTTCTACTCTACTATTAGCAGATTGGTTCTGCAAACTGGAAGATAACACAGTTTTTGTTGCCGCACAGTCGTAAAAAAGCGATCGCTAGCCGCTAGTAATTATATAAAAAAACATTTTTTTAGGTTTTATTGAATTCTTTTTTTTTTAAATGTCAGTGATAAAGTTCAGAAAAAAAACATTCTACATGCTTCATTATCAGTTGAAAAGTATGCTAATTTTTATGAGTTCGGGAGTCGAGAATTTAATATTTTTTGGTGTAAACGAAAAAAATACATCGTTTTTTACTCCAATCATTTTAGAAAAGATGAAACCTATACAAAAATACAATACGAAAATCATTTGAGTAAAAATGAAGCGTTGTTAAATGTTGTTTAAATATTATGATGAGTTTTCAACTCACCGTATTCTTGTAAAAATTCTATAAAAAATTGTCGAACACCAAGCGTAAAAAAAAGAAAAGAAGCGATTTCTTTGGAGCCGGAAAACTAAGTTATGTAAATTTACTTCTTCAAACTTATGCAAAAGATTAATAAATTATTCAGCTTTAATTTAATGCACATATATTGAATGATCCAATGCTTCTTCATAGACCAGGTGGATTTATCAACAATATTTTAAGTTCGTCCAAATTTTTGTAGACAATAACTGGATTCAACTCTCTGGGGAGCTGTTGATTGATGTTAATATAAATAGCTTCCCAGGGAGTTGAATCCAGTTCTTGTCTACAAAAATTTGGAAAAACTCAAAACATTGTTGTTATCTTAGTGATTGTTTAAATCTAGAAAGACTAACTTAAAGTACAGTCTCGAGTTTACAATGCGACACAATCGGGACATTGGTGCACGCAAGTCATAGTTTGTGCTGTGCTGATCAAGGAACCGCACATTTTTATTTTGTGACCGGCAGTTTTGAAGACAGTTTATTATGCTCTAGTACAGTCAATAATTTAATATGCATTAGTTGGATGGGGAGGGGCTTTTAACGCTCATCTTAGACCCGTAAATGTTCTACATTAAAAAAAAAAACTATATAAACCATCCTTCTTCTTAACTACCGAACTGTTCAAGGAATTCAATGTTTTAAGAGTGGAGGATATCTACGGAAAGTGTTGTATGCTCCGGGTGCATAAGGAGAACCTCCCATCGGACCGTATTACGGGAAGGTTAAGAACAGGATGCCTTGCTCTACATAAAATTAAAACTACCAGAATTAAAGCTTTTCAATAATTTACCACAAAATCTACGTCAAGAAATAAATTGCGAAAAATTTAAGGATAAATTAAAGAAAAGCTTCCTGACATAATTAACACCAACCGTATTCTGAAAATAAAAATGTATGTATAATAGGTGCAGTGTATATCAATTTATAAATTTTGTGTTTTTTTTTATTTTTATTATGTTTAAATTTCCTCAATTTTTACAATTGTTTAATATTTTTTTATTGTATTATTTTGTTTTGCATTTTTTGTTTTTTTTAAAATGATATTTTGTTAACTTGCCAAACACAAGAGCCAGACTCTTTTTTGGTAAGTTCAACCTTAAGTGTACCATTTTTTTGATGTGTGTATTTTTTTTTTATGCTAATAAAAGTTTTTATTTTTAAAAAAAATAAGAAAAACTGGTCTCCATATTATTATGTTCACAACAAAAATATCGAATCAGATCAACATCAATTTTGGTTAGATGATCAGTCCAGTACCAGTCCCGAAACTATGAAATATTTTTTTGTAAAAACAAAAAAGATTCACGTCGAACATGTCGGGGATCGAACCCGAGACCTCTTGCATGGTAGGCAAATGCGCTGACCACTTTACCACGAGGCCGACAGTTTTTTTTTACAGGTTAAAAATATTTCTAAGACCAAGTATTTTCTTTTTTATCAATATTTTTATAACTGGTAACATAATTTTCAAACTGTGTATCCTTTTTTTAGCTTCTAATCTTTAAATAACCGTTTAATTTATTTTTTTTAAATACATAATTTACGTATACTTCCATTTACATGTATGTATTTTATTGTATATGCAACTAAAATGTAAAAGGCACTAAGTGCCGTTTATTTCAATAAAATAAAAATAAAATATGTACATAAAGTGTAGTTTATTTGATTTTTAGCATGCGTCACAATAAATAATAAATATTTGGTCATTGAAGATTTCAGTTGTTTACAAATATGAATTTTAGTTTCGCAACTGCCACCATTTTTTAAAGCGCATATCGGATAGCTGAACTCATATCTCATCTGAATAATCAAGTTTCCATTTCCATATTTACCGTTGACGTAATCCTACACTGCTGCAGTCACCGCTGCCCGCCGCACAGTGGGCTAAGAATGAAGCTCCATAGACTTAGCGTTGCTCAAAAATCAAGTACATAATTTAAAAAAAATATATATCCGTGCGTATTTCTTTACTGAATAACAATATTTAATGTTTGTTAACTTTTTGATAAAGCTATTATTTAAAAAGTTATTTGCGATTCTATTTTTTTACGTGTGGAGCTGAACAAATTTTTAAAGTTTATTCCTTATTCTTAAGCTTTTAAAAAAAAAAACTTTCTGTATCATAAAACGCATAATATAAGCTATATTATCACCAAAGTCTGAATCTCGGAAACCTTTGGAACATCGACCTTTTTATCTTTAAAAAAATATATATATATGCACGTATGTTATTAAAATATTATTAACTGCCATGTAATGTCCTTTTTTCTACACCACTAAGAGATGTAAAAAACTAGGCGCATTTTTTGACGTATGTAAAGTAACCGCAACTTGTTTATTATTATTATTTCTTTGACAGAGCCTAATTACTACGGAAGAATTTAAGATTAATGTGACATCTCATTATCTGCATTTTTAAATTAACCAATCATAGCATTGAACGTACCAAAACAAATGAGTCACCAGACTAGAAATGTATGACGTCATTTGTTTTGCTACCTGCAGTACTGATTACAGTACAAATTATGGCTCAGTTTGTTTATTGCATTTAACATAGACGGACATCCTTACTCAAATTTTGAGAATTTTCGAAATCAGGGAAGGTTTGAATAATCTAGATTTTTATGTGAAACTGAAACAAAGTGTAAGTTAAAAAAATAGTGAAGTCTTATTGAACACCTTAAAAGCCGTTTTGCCAGTGCACGTGAGTAAAAATCAGAATAAACGTTTAGTCTTTTTTTTTAAGCTGAAAATGTCAATGTTTCATAGGTTTCCAGATTCAGGCTTTAGTGATAATAAAGCCTGAATGATTCATCTTATGACGAATACATTGTTTTAAAAAACTTAAGAATAAGGAATAAAAATTTAAAAAACTTCATCTCTATACATAGAAAAAGAAAATCGCAAATTACTTATTACATAATATCTTTATCACAAAAAAAATACTTGATATGAAATATTGCTATTTAGTAAAGAAACACGCAAGAATTTTTTTTTTAAAACTAAAACTTTTTTAAAACTGGAGCTTCATTCTCAGCCCACTGTGCGCCGGCTGCCGCCATTTGCTGTCCGAAATGC
Organism: Micrasema longulum; assembly: GCF_059751315.1. Classification (NCBI taxonomy): domain Eukaryota; kingdom Metazoa; phylum Arthropoda; class Insecta; order Trichoptera; family Brachycentridae; genus Micrasema; species Micrasema longulum. The sequence continues at coordinate 13,790 of NW_028278779.1, forward strand.
AGTTTCATAATATGCACTGCCGCCCATAACACGTGATGCAAACATGCATATTTTTTACAGGATCATATTTCCAAAACCCTTTGATAAGGTCCAGCTGTACAAAGTCAAATTAAAAAATGAACAATGTATCCATTGTTGCGTTTCCGTCATATGAACAAAATTATTTGCATGATAATGAAAGAATTATTCAACTTTTGCGATTTCCTCATTTTTTCAACAATGTATTTATTTATCATTATAATTTTATAATTTTTTTAAATATTATAAAGTAATGCCTAGTAGGAGAAGACCCGTGCTTAGGCAGACTAACATAAATGTTTATTTAAATATCTCCATATACATACACACACATGTGTACCCTTATAAACATTTGTACACATATACACATACATACAGGCATATACATGCATATATACATACACATATATAAATATATATAAATACACTTACATATACACATACCCACATACACATATATACACACACATATTCATACACACCCTTACATACACATATACACACATATATATAAATATATATATAAATATAAATATATTTATATAATTGGCAATTTCTTCCTACCTACCCAAAAGTATAAACGATAATATAAACATATAGTAGCATTATTATTTTTATAGTGTGTATATATTTATGTCAGCCTCGTGATGTAATGGTCAGCACGTTTGCCTATCATGCTAGAGGTCTCGGGTTCGATTTCTGACATGGTTGATTTGAAATGTTTATTTCAAAGGGTATTTTTACACTAAAATATTTCATAGTCCGTGAAGCGTAAGACTGATCATCAAAGTATACTGCGATTGGTGAACCAATGTAGTCCCTATGCACCATTAGGTGCGGAAAGGGAAGAATGATTATGATGAAAACATGTATTTTTGTATCCAGTGAAGCTGCTTGGAATATTTTCCTCCAATTTTTATTAGTAATTGGTAGTATGGTTAACTCACGGGCCAAAGGTTCGAGGTTTCCATTTTTCCAGCACAAGTTATTTACGACTTTTAGGAAATGGTCGGAAAATGTAAATACTTTAGTTAATAATAACTCAAATATAAAAATTGAAAACTTATTTTTTACCGCAAGTATATACTTTTTTTGGCCAATACACGCCGTATTTTGGCCCTGAACTGAACTGAAAAGATAACAACAAAAATAATAACTTTTATCTACTACATTATTGATTTCCTCCTACAGGATGATTGTCTATTCCGCCCGGACACGTAAAAAATATGCGGATTATAAGAATAATAAAAATTCCTCACACAGTGTGTAAAGTGGCCACTTAAACCAGCCGATGACAGGTCATAAGCCCTGTAAATGCCTAGACTTCCATATTCCCTTCTCAAAAACTTTTTCCTTCTCTGTTGAAATAAATTTAAATACGAACAACTCCCTAGGGAGGTAATCCAGCCAGTCTGCAAGCATTTGGACATAATCAAACATCGTTGAATCACTACCTGGTAAAAGAAGAAGTATAAAAATTGGAAAATTGTTTCCAGGCGTTGCCTAGTAGGTGATTTGGTTCAGCCGGATGAATCTCACCCACGTGATAAAGGTTTCAGCTCTTTTACTTCACAAAAGTCAACAGATGGAAGAGTTGAGAAAATGTGGATGTTCTAACATGGGCAGAATGGTAAATGTTACACAGTGTGTAAAGTGGCCACTTAAACCAGCCGATGACAGGTCATAAGCCCTGTAAATGCCTAGACTTCCATATTCCCTTCTCAAAAACTTTTTCCCTCTCTGTTGAAATAAATTTTAAATTCCTCTACTTATTGGGGGTGTCAAAAGCAAAAACGCCACTATCCATGATCACTGTTTTTAGGAAGACCAACAAAACCAGTAGCGAAAAGACAATTTCAATCGATGGTGTCCATATTAAGAAAGCTGTGTCATGTATTTTGTTCACTTAGGAACATCTTGGACATTAGCACTCTCAGAACTGTCCATTTTGTTATTTTCCAGTCAGTGACAACCTATGGTATAGTGGGCTGGGGAGGTTGCGCTGCGTCTATCATGAACCCCCTAATAAACGTACAAAAATTAGAACTTAGAGTGATGCTGCGTTGTTCCCTCACTTTCTCACCTAAGACATTGTTCCAACTCATGAAGGTACTGGACACAAGACAATAAAAAAAAAAAACAGTCATTGACACATTTCTAGTCATGCGGCTACAAGAGTAGATCCTAGCAGAATGCTCGTACGAGGTTTTCCTGAAATTTGAATAATTAATTTTAAAAAAGCGTACGACGTTTGCTCAGAGGAATTTCTCTTTTGTGGCCCCAAGAGTTTTCAATGTCCTGGATGAACATTATAAGTTCTCCAAAACGAAAGCCATTTTCAGAAAGAGTGTACAAGTTTGTATTTTGTCTAAGGTAAGAGATCATTGCGGAAGACTGCTGCGAGATATTGCATAGATTTATATACTAGTAAGCGTGTCGTTCATATGTTAATTAAAATATATATATATATTTATGCAATAATACAAAATTTATGTTTTTTCTATTATTTAATTATGTACATGCTTCCACTATCCATTATGTTGTATCTCAACTCAAAACAGGGCCCTTGGCCTCATAGAGTTTGGGATACGTCATTATTATTTTTTGTAATTGAATAAATAATTAAAAACAATAAAAAAAGTTCAATATACACATCCAACTTAAAACTATTAGTCGTTTTGCTATCTGTTATATCACGCACAAATAATACATTGAACTTAAAGAAAAGAGTCTTTTCGCTAATAGTTTTATCGGTCTTCCCTAAAACAGTAATCATGGACAGAGGCGTTTTTGCTTTTAACGCTCTCAATAGGGAAATATGTCATTTTTTTACTTTTTAAATTAATAATACCTGTATGCAGAGACAAACCTTAAGGTGAGGAAAGTATATTCTATTGTCTTCACCTTCGGGTTATTCTCTGCATTTGAAATTAGAATGTACTTTCCTCACCTTAAGTTTTGCCTCTGCATCGGGAATAAGAGTCTATCAAATACTATCAAGTAAATAAAAAAAGTTACTAATATTTTTAACAGTTTCATTTTAAAAATTAAGTATGAAAACATTTCTCTACAATATCCATATTGATTTTATATATAAAATTAATTTTTCCATATCTATTTCACACGTTTTTATCGGTATTCGTGGTATGCGACATTTCCCTGTTGTACATAATCGTATTTTATGACCAAATATACAAACGTGTCAAAAAAATAAGGTTCTGAAGATACACTGATATCTTTTTTAGAGGATTTCAATTATTTAAGTTTAATATAACATACTAAAATCAACTAAAATAAAGAAATCAAATATTTTTTTCCAACTAAATTTTGATCAACGAGCGCTTTCGCCTAAGAAGGCATTTTCAGAACTCAAATATCATAATTTTTATTTTATTTATCTACAAGAAAGTAAAATTATCAACAAACTGTCATTCTAATCAAACTATATTTTAGGGACTTTAGTATGCTTAATGTTGCAATTGGTTCCTACATGGGCAAATGCCTGTTCTAAGAAACTGATTTGTTGCGGCAAATATGTTACCCATAAATAAAAATAATATTAAAGAAACAGAAAAACAGTTATAGCCCAAAAGAGAAAAAAACATGCAGTTTACGTTAGTATAAAAAACCAAAAAAATATTAATAAACGATTCAATGGAAGTATTCTTAATTATGTGTTAATTTTGCAAGTAAAAAATCTTGATGGAAGTTCATTGTAATTAGGTATAGAAATAAAAGACGAGTGATACTTTAATCCACAAATTTGGAATATCCAGTGACCGGTTTCATCCCTTTCGTGACATCTTCGAGACTGCGGTCTGCATCAGTTTTGAAGATGTCGCAAAGCGATGAAACCAGTCACTGGAAATTCCAAATTTGTGGATTAAAGTATCATTTGTCTTGTATTTCTGTCATAAACTTGATTAAGTTATTATTTCGGGAACCTGCTTGTATACAATTTCAATGTACATTTTTTTGCTTTTATTTTTTGTTCTTTATTATTTTATTTATATAACCAACTCGAAAATACATTATTTTATATGTTTTTAACAAATAGAATATAAGTTAAACATTATTCAATATTATGTAAATTAAATGGCGAAAATGCTGAATGAGGAAATACAGATAATTTGTTGGATAAACCGCAGAGTAACAGTCTCGTAGGTCGGATTTTCCTTCTAATGTACCCCGAGGGAGTATTTGCAATACAACCTACATGATGTTTATGTTCTGATGTAATAACGTTGCACAGAATAGATCCAATATACGGGCATATAATATGTATACTGCATACGGTACTCCCAGAGACAGAATAAAGGAGCTTACTTAGGTTCTTTTATTAGTAAAGAATGTTATCATGTTCTCCTTATGGACTTTCATATACTGCCGTCATAAGAAAAAAGGACGCATCTAACATTTTTTTCAAAAATGAGTCTAATACATATTCGGAATCAGAAAAAAATACTCATCTACCAAAAATACCACAACCCAAAATTTTACTAATAAATGAGACTAAACTGCAAAAAGTTTAGAAGATTACTCAATATAAAAGGCTGTTCTGACTTATGTAATTATTAAAGACTGATTAAATTACTTTTTTTTGTCTTTTCCGTTTTTAAAAACATCTGAAATGAATGTACCTACTCGTTTTTAATTAAATTTAAGATCTGCTGGTAATTTCGAAATTAATTTATTATTATGTCGGCGTTACTAGTTTGAAAAACAATAAATGGTCAGTAACGTCTATTTTATATTTATATCCCTACAGAGATGAGGTAGAATTTTTTCAAATTCAGGATTATGGATATTCGAGCGTTTACAGGGCTTATGACCTGTCATTGGCTGGGTTAAGTGGCCACTTTAAGTAGGTACTACAACATTCCCCATTCCGCTTATTAGCGAATATCCACACAGGTAAAATTTTTGACTTTTGTATATATGTTACGAATCGAGAAACCATCCACAAGCAAGTTGGAGCGCCATCTATGTATTGATATTGAAGTTTAGTATTTTAATTAACAGATTACTTTATTTTATGTAGTTAAGACCCTTCCGAGTTAAATTAAGTACTAGTAATTGCCTGCAGATGACTCTGCAATTTATTTTTACTTATATTTGACCAGATCTTATTACACAACATTATTTTTGGTACGTGTACTTGTACACACACAAATCTGGATTTCTCCCAAGAGGGAGTAGGTATATATTTTTTATTTATATAAAAATATATATACCTACTCTCCCTTGGGAGAAAATCCAGATTTGTGTGTGTACAAGTACACGTACCAAAAATAATGTTGACGTCTATTTTATTTAGTGGAGTAGAATCAATTGGCATATTTATACTAAAAAAAAAAGACGTTTACTTAATTACTAAATAAAAAGGGCGTTTTTAGCTAGATACCTCTTTACATTGCAGTATAACATATTTTCTTGTATTTTTTTTTACCAAAAAGAATATGAAAATGTTAATTTTTAAACATGTAACGTAAAATTTATTAAAATTCGTTAAGACAAACCATAATACATACTGTCGCATATTTATATACTTAATTTTTGTAATATTTTTCACACAGCAAATTTTTCAATCTCCGGGTTACAAAACATTTATTATCTTCGTTTTTTTATTAATGTCGAAACGTCCTTCTTTCTAATGACGGTAGTATATTCCTTAGTATTTTTCAATTAAAAAAAAAAGAAATACATGTATTTCTTATAAAATCTATTGATGTCTAGGCATTTACAGGGTTTGTGACCCATCATTGGCTGGTTAAAGTGGCCATTTTACACAGTGTGTTTTATTCACTATTCTGCCTATATTCAAACATCCACATTTCCTCAACTCGTCCATCTGCTGACTTTTGTGAAGTAAAAATGCTAATACCATTATCACGGGGATAAGATTTACCCAGCTGAACCAAATCCAGCCTGTCTACAAACATTTGGACATACTCAATACATTGTTGATTAAACTAACGGGTATAAGAAGAATTATAAAAAAATTGCGTTGCCTAGTAGGAGAAATGGTTCAGCCGGATGAATCTTACCCACTAGATAAAGGTTTCAGCTCTTTTACTTCACAAAAGTTAACAGATGAAAGACTTGAGGAAATGTGGTCGTTGGCAAATTGGGCCACTAAAACCAGCCTATGACAGGTCGTTACCCGTGATAATGCCTCGACTTCCATATTTAACTCTCAAAACTGTTTTCCCTCTCTGTTGCAACAAATTTAGATAAAAGTTAAATTCGCTGTTTATGGTAGGTACGTGAGTAAATAAATCTTAAAATTCGTGTTTGTTGGAAAAAATATCCAGCCTGAATGTATAAATTAATATAATTTAAAAAAATGAAATAGTTATTCGTGAAATACTAGAAATATTAATATATGTTCTGTACTTCACAGCGTAATTTTGAAGCGTAAGTTTTTTGTGTAGCATAGGGTTTTTAAAAACATGCCAATTTTCGAAGTCCTAAGGGGAATAATTAAAACGGTCCGTCGATGCCAAAGGATAATACGAGTGTAAGAGTAATTAGCATTTATAAAATATCCTTTGTCGGTTGGGCTGGTTCCTGTTTATCAAATAGCAGTTGAGATTCCTTTGAAAATCTCGCCTTTGTTATTCTGGCAATGACAAGCCTGTGACAAAGTCTGTCTGAGGTCCTAATAATAAGGGATTACTAGGAAAGGATACCTACTGGATCCCGGATAGGGATTTGATGAAATATTGTAAATATCTCGTTAGTTTAGGCTTAGAGAAAATAATAATTCTAGCGATTCTTTTGTAATGCTGAAACATTTTTCAGAGGAGTTTTAGTATTAAATTTAACAGAGTTTTACTGAAATAATGATTGGCAATTTAACTAAGTCCAGCATTTAATTTTGAATATCAACGCTTTTTCAACCTAACCTGAATATAAGTATCGGACTCAAAATACTCGTACAAAATAATTCTAAATAAAACAATTAATATAATTCTTTTTTTTTTAATCTTTGATTTCTGTACCTCCTGATTTTATTAATATTTTAAAAACGATAAAATAAAATGGTTCACAATTTATATCTGTCAAAAAGTTTATATTTTAATAGTTAAAGGTAATTAAAAGGAAACCTTTTTTTACATAATATTAATTTAAAAAATAAACCAAAGGGTTCATAAAAGTAAGTTAAAAGAAAACAGTTTTAATTTGTGTTTATTTCATATTGAAATTGGTGACCCTTGTTGTGTAATAGCTAAGACTCTTGCCTTATGTAAAAAAGGGTTCAAAACGCGATTCCTGAAGATGTTACAAACATTTTTTGGTATTGTGTGCTGTATTTCACCACTGTTAAGGCCTCCAGTAAAGGAACGCACACGTTCTTTTGTTTTGTCCTCCCCTTACGGGGGTGATATTCAGATCCTCCGCCTCTGATCACTCAAGAAGTACTTTCTTATTCAAGGCCGTTCTTTTATTATAAATATTGGTGTTTTTAATTATGTTTGTTATGTTAGTTTTGTTTGCGGTGTTACTGTAGTTTTAAGTCATTATTTTTTTATATTAAATTACGTTTATTTGTGTAAATTTTTTTGAGGTATTGAAATTGTTGAATACAAAAATCTGAGGTATTAAGGGGATCCTGAGGGGTGGGGACGACGTGTTGGCCGCTGTCCATATTTCCTTCTCGCCTCTCCTTAATCTGCATAGAGTTTGTATTCCTTAGGAATATTTATAATAACTTTCCTTTATGTGCAGCTGACAGAGAGTCCTCCGGGACTCTTTAAAAGCTGCGGGTGGAAGGTGGGCTTAAGGATCCCCCTCAAAGTAAAGGCCTCCGGTTGCTCAATCACAGATGTTTATTGACGTGGTAATAACCGACGCGATTAAAATTTCTCACCGCGATTGTTTATAGTTTAAGCGACTCCAGTAGAACATTTATTAACATTTATCGATCGGGATTATTATATCTTTCAATATTACCTTACTTTAACATGTTGCGTGGCAACATGTTAAATTAAATATCATCATTCAAAATACTTACATCTTCCACACCATTAAATTATACATATTATTCCACACCATTAAATTATTATATTAATTAAATATGAAAAATACTCCAACACCAATTAAAGTAAAATAATTGTGTTTTATAAAGATGCAATTCTTTGTGCACAATTTATCATGCGCTATATCGCAGCCACGGGGCGTTTTGGTCACTTGACCGCAATAAATTAATCTTGTATGTATGATAGGTCAAGTTGCTTAAAATGTATTTTTTTTAAAAGTCGTTCAACTTTTAAAAAATACGTATATTCGTAAAATTTCATTTTATTATTATTATTATCTAGTCATTCTCAACTTTACTGTGTTATATTTATATTTAGGATATTGGATTTTCTCATGGTTATTGTTATATTTTATTAAGAGATGTTATGTTTCTTTTTTGCTTTTTTGTTTTTTGTATTATATGTTCACTAAATTGTTTAGTTTTAACTATTCCATTATTTCATATTTTGTACTACATAATTATTGTGCGCTGTTGTGATTATTTCTGTTAGTCGTTTTTTTGTATGTAATAGGTTCTTTGAACCAGTGATGTATAAATAAATAAATAAATATGCTCAAAGTTTGAGAAAATCGATAAAAACTGTATCATTTTTTTTTTAAGGAACTTGTCATATTTTTTATTAATAATTTGACGAAAATAAGTAATATTGATATAAAAGTTTATTAAAAATATTACTTTGACGGTACGTCTTTTTATTACAATTTTTTTTATTCCACAGACTTGTTTCCTTTTAGCATCTAAATATTTTTCTAGTAAAACAAAAAATTTGATATCATGTTTTATTATCTTTATATATATATATATATAATTCTTCTGTAGGTATGATGTCACTGAGTTTCTCCTAAACGGCTTAACTGATTTACGTGCGGTTTTCAGACAAATGTAGACCTTTGCGCTGTGCGTGTTAGTGGATATTAAAATTTTCAATCAGATTGGTGAAAAAAAAGTTAGAAGCATAAATATTTTTTTTATCGACCTACCAGGTTCACAGACCTATTCGACGAGAATGCAGTTACAAACAATTGAAGGATGTTGTTTTTTTGTGTTTAAAAAGTTTGTTTTTGAATGTTTACAAACAACATTCGCTTTTAATGGATCCCAATCAGATTCCTTCCTTATATTCCTTATAATTTCTTCCCATTTATTTCTTTTTACTGGATTTAGGGTAATACTAAAATAATATGAACTTACATTAAATACACTTTTGAAAATCGCAACTATAAATAAAGTGCTCCCCCGTTGGAGAGAAGAGCCGAGTTTGACATTAGCAAAAAGAATTCCATATTAGAAAATTAACTATTTTAAGTTTTGGAATTCGATCTGAAACAAGTACCTACTTAAATTCAATATTGAAATATATTTAATTTTTAGTTTTGGGATTCAATCATAAACAAGTACCTAGGTACCTACTTATCAATGAAAAAACTTTTTCCAAGGTAATAGCAGGCAGGCCAACGTTCGAGCAAGACAACGTCTGTCGGGTCCGCTAGCTTTTTACTCGTATATGTTCTAGAATGATTTAAAGGTTTAATTTATTTTCTACCATCTCGTCAACATCGTGATCACATTCGACGGTCTAGGTTAGCAGAAATTCATTTCCGCTTTCTCGTCAGATTCTCCTCTTTATCCACGTTGAAAGGACTTAAATATCCTGCAGCGTGTGACGTTGAATTTTCAAGGTAAAACTACTAAACTGACAGCTGTCGTATTGCCAGGACACTCATAAAGTATTGCCACTAAATAAAAAAATTTATTCTAATTCCATGTTAAAAGAGAACGTATCAATGGACTAGTCCTTTTTTAACATGTAACTAAAATCGTTGTAACAATATTCTAAAAGTTATTTGTTAGATGTAGAGCCTTCTTGTTAGATATTGAATGAGGAATGAAATATATGTATTTTTAAAATAATCTTACATAAAAATGTCGAAATCTCAAAAAGTGAGACTTGTGCCTTTTTATCGATTCACTCGATGTCCATTACACAAAAACATATAAAATGGTCGGACTTATTATGCGAGTATCAAAACCATTTAAACATGCAGAGACATATGAAAAACTCTACAAAACATTCGTTTGTCCCCAGGTAGAGTACTGTACTCCTTACACAATATTATTTTTGGTATGTGTATATATATATATTTACATATTTATACACACACAATTCTGGGTTTTATCCCAAGGGGGAGTAGGTATATTTTTATTTATATCACTACAGAGATGGGTAGAATTTTTGTTTCAAGATTACCTACATAAAAGTGGCCACTTGAACCCAACCTATGACAGGTCATAAGCCCTGTAAACGCTCGAATATCCATAATCTTGAAACAAAAATTCTACCCATCTCTGTAGTGATATAAATAAAAATATACTGTACTCCTATTTGGTCAAGTATATGATAGACTAGTATAGACTATAGACTATAATAGACTAGAAAGGGTCCAACAATTTTTTTTTAAGCAGGTCGACTACCGGTTAAACATTAACTTCTCTAACCATGCTGAAAGTATGCAGTACCATGGAATAAACTCTCTTAATAATCGAAGAATAATGTTAGACCAGTTATTTTTATTCAAATTAATAAATAATAAAATTGATTCTCCAAACCTACTTAAAAGACTTCCATTTCGTGTGCCATCTAGACCAACAAGACAAAATCTTCTATTTTACACTGAAAACGCGTCAACAAACTATTTTAAACAATCTACAATACCTAGAATATGCGACCAATATAACAATATGTTTACCGAAGCTGATATTTTTTGTGACAATGTATGTAAATTTAGGTCAAAAATTATAGAAATTTTGAGAGAAGCAGACATTTAACTTAATTTTAATATTTTTTCATTTCGTTTCTTTTACATTTATTATATTGAACATAATTAAAATTATTGTATTAAGTGTAAACAATTTTTTTGGTGTGTGCATGAGTTTCTTAACACTAATATACAAAGAAACTGGCAATATATGTGTACATACTCGACTGTGGAATCATCTCCCATCAACCATCAAAGATGTTACTACATTATCTCTGTTTAAATCACGTCTGAAGAAACATCTCTTTTTTCTTACTTAATCTCTCCTCCTTTCCTTTTTCCTCTGTCCTCTTTTTTCCTTTTTCCCATTGAGTAATAGTTTTGATTTAAGGTAATTTATAAACAAATACGTTTATTTCTATTTTTAAATATTTTTAACTTTTTAATCTTTTTTTTTTCTATTGAATATGTTCTGTAACTTGAATTATAGAGATAAAACTTTTATTTTATTGGTTGGTTGGAAAAAATTGCCATTTGGCAATAAGCCCGCCAACGTACAAATAACATTATGTACAAAAAGTTAAATAAATAAAATGCTGTTTGTTTACCTAATAAAATAAAATAAAAAAAGAAATAAAATAATTTTTAAAGTAAAAAAATCTCTCACGCCACTTTTACGGCAGCTTTTCGTAAAAGAGAGTAAAAATCTTCCCAAAATTAACGGCGCAAGAATGATTTTTTATTGCTTATACATCATTATATATTTATTTATTATTATCATTACATACACAAAATTATAATTTATGTAAAGTTGCTTTGACTGTCTAACTAGGGCTATTTACCCCGTTCTAAAACAGTCAAAAAAATATAAAAAACAGTAATCAATTTATAGAAACAGTTATAAAGATACAGGACAAAGTGAAAAACAAAGTAAAAAATGGAGTAAAAACATGGTAAAAAATGTAGTAAAAACATAGTAAAATTGTAGTAAAAACATAGTAAAATTGTAGTAAAAACATAGTAAAAATGTAGTAAAAACATAGTAAAAAATGTAGTAAAAAAAACGTAGCAAAAAAAATAAATTATTAAAACAAAGTAATAAATGCAGTAAAAACATAAAAACAGAATACATAGTAAGAAACATATTTAAAGTCATAATAAAAAAATGAATGTATGTTGTATAGCAAAAAGCGTATTTAAAGAAAGAAAAAAAAAACAGCATATTAAAAAATAAAGTAAAAGATGTGATAAAAATTTAAAAAAATAAATACATAGTTAAAACAAGTTAAAAAGTACAAATAATCATTATGTACAAAAAGTTAAGTAAATAAATAAAAAATAAATAAATAAAAAGTCATGAGGATCTTAAAAATTAAATCAGCAAAAAAATTAAATCAGCAAAAAACTAAAAATATATATTAACAATTTATATATATATATGAATATGCACTTACCTGATATTCAAGCTTGTAAAGGCAAGGAAACTTTCTCCTCTGGTCACACAGCTTGACGAAGTTCTTCAACTCAACGGGCTTATCTGGTATTGTCGCTGATATTGATCCATTTTCGTCAGCTAAAAATAAAAGAAAATAAAAATTTAGTTTCAAGTTCAATATTTATTTATTTTACACTTTACAAACATATACAATTTATATACATGCAAGAATGGGCAAGTTATCTTAAGGCAATTTCTTCCTACGTACCCAAACCGTTCAGTTTGAGAAAATTACGAGTACGTGGACATATTTTTATTACAAAATATAATTTTATACAACAATTTAAAACAAAAATTAACCAAAAAAATTACACTATACTATGAAGTGAGGAATAGAGAGGTGATAAGATGGAAAGAAAAAGGAGAAAAGAACAACTCAAACATTTAGATAGTGACAGTTTAATCTTGATTTAAATGTAAATAAAGAAAGGGCGTCTCTAACATTACACGATAGATTATTTCACAATCAAGCAGTTACTACTGTAAAAGAGAAGGTAAGAAAATTTGAGCGATGAAGGGGTATTAAAAGGGTTCTCTCGTTACTAGAGCAAAATGATAGTCCATGTTGTTGCTAACAAATGTTAAACTCTTAATTCACAAAAATCAACAAGCATAAAAAAGTGAAGTTAAAAAAGTTTAACGTTGAATAACACTGATCAAAAAAAATTTTTTTTTTTTATTAGGATTTTGTGTAAAATGACTCCCTGAATCCAAATGTAACCTCCGTTTTCTACCATCACTCGCCTTTTTAGAGGGAGCCCCTCCAATCCCAGTAAGATTGATCATCTTACCGTCATGTAACAAAAATGATCTAAAATATCTGCTATTGGTGTACCAGTGCAATGCCCTCTGCACCATTATGTGCGGAAAGGAAATGATGAAAATGATAATATAATACATAAAAATATTCCAAATTATTTTTTTTATTAGTTTGATAGTCTATTAACAAATAAGAAAATTAATAAAAACCGCTTATTTTCTCCATCCGATTTAAGACTACGCTCTTTCGTATGATTTTAAAAAAAATAATTTTAAATTTACTATCCCTCACGTAAAAGTACTGTTTTTAATTTTGCATGTATTAATTTATGAAATAATTTGTTATGACTTGTGATGGCGGGTCCAAGTGATATCACATACATACGCTTTCCATTCTGTACAACATTTACCATCCTGTCTATGTACTAATCTTTAACAACCGTGTCCATTAAACTTGGTAAACTCCCCAGCTCCTTTAAAGTCAAATTTAGTACTTAGCTACGAAGATTTGTACATGTACAAAATGATTTTGTTACTAAACATCGCGATCGCACGGAATGCAGGATCGGCCAACAGAGAGCGCTGTCAAACATTATAAAACAAAGACTACCCGACAGATCGCTGTGTTTTTCAACCCGAGCAGCTCCCAGTAGAATACGTAACGTCGGCTTTCTAAAGCTCTTCGTTATAAATTGTTTTTACCTTGTTAACTCAGTGAAAACAATCAGCATATAAGCTGCACAAGGGCAAGCATATTGCCTTAAGGCAATTTCTTCCTACCTACGCAAACCATGAACAAGTTTATGAAATATAAATGAAATATATATATAAATTAAACTGATCTAAGTTTTACTAGTGACAAATGGGATGAAACTTATTCTGCGGCTCTAAACGGTGGCAATATAATAAAAAAAGTGGCTGGATAACAATCTCTTAACTTTAAATATTGACAAAACAAAATATATAACATTTGGTAAAACCACAGTGACAGTCTAAACAAAACCTCAAATTAAAAATATGCTCTGAAATACTTGAATCAGTACACCATATAAAATATTTGGGAATAATTATTGATAAATATTTTAAATGGACAGAATACATAGAATATATAACACAAAATTCAAAAAACTTTTCCATTTCTTCAAGTCGATACGTAACATCTTATCCTTAATTAAACTCAAACAACTATATTATATTTTATGTAATGCAATTATAACTAATGGATTAATAGGATGGGGAGGCACTACTAAATCAATATTAAAACCTCTCAAATCTGCTCAAAAATTAACAGTTTAAATACTTTAAAAAAGTCCTTCAAATACCCCACCCTCAAGTTATTTAAGGAATTTGTGTTTTAAGTATGTCAAAGTAAATGTTTGCAGTCAGATTGGATTTCCTCCCTAAGGAGTTATTTGGATCTAAACTTGTGTTACACAGTGAGTAATGTGGCCACTTAAACTAGCCAATGACAAGTCATAAGCCTTGTAAATGCTTAGACTTCCATATTCCCTTCTCCAAAATGTTTTCCTTCTCTAATGCAACAAATTCAGATCTAATATCAACCTATGAATCAATCGATATTAAAACCAATGCTCTGCTCTGTTTCTGAATCTGCTCGAAAATCAATAATTAAAATATTTTTTAAAAAGTCCTTTAGGTACCCAAGCGTCAAGTTATTTGAGGAATTTGAGATCTTAGATATAAGTCAATTGTATATTTTTAGAATAATAATGTTTGTGAAGGCAAATTATTCTACCAAATCCCAAAAGGAACACTCCCACACTACCAGGAGTCAAACTAGTGAATGGGTCATGGGGTTTACCACAAACTCTAAATTCGGGCAAAGAAATTTCAGGTTTCTGGGCCCCAAAATATTTAATATGTTACCCGAAAATTGCAAAAACGATGACTCGGATTCAATTTTAAAAAATTGTAAAAAGTTGGTTACTAGGTTTAAGTCGAGAAAAATCGGAAAATTTACTCAAAATACATTCTTTAATAATAAATAGTATAAATGAATATTGTATAACTGTATAGTAAATTAAATAGTATGTAGTAATGCTATTGTTTATTTTTGCATAAAAATGTCTGCTTTAAAACAGGTTGTACCTGGTTAGGCAGATTAGACATGATCCAAAGAAATCTATTACCTAAGTGTGTATGTAGTATTTTATTTTTTATTTTATTTATTATTTACATACAATATTACATTTTAGTTATTTTAAAACATTTTAAATTTTTTTTTTTTTTTTACAGGACTCACCAAGCCAATGAATATGGCTTGTCGGTAAAGATCCTTTACAATTAATCATATTATAGTCCTACATGGTTTTATAATAATAATTACTACTAACTTAGATATAGGGAGCGAAAAAAAGTACAGTAGATAAAGTAATTGTTATTTTGCTAATAAACTATGACTATTATTATTATTAAATGCATGTTAATTGCATATGTATTTAAAGTGTTCAAATAAATAGGACAGGAGATTTGGTACCTCCGTGGAATTGTCACCAACCAACGGTCCCTTGGACATTGACACTATTTCATGTAGGGTTAATACATTTTCAGCTTTCAGGAATGTGTTTGCGCTGAGAGGTTGGATTATGCGCCAGCTGAGCATTAAAAGTAAAATAATATCTTCAATTATAAAGGGTAAAATTTTCCAAGGCAAGCAATTTCTTTTAATAACCCGAGGAAAACACAAAAAATCACCGGCATTATTTTATTGGGAGTTAATTTGGCTCAGTACAATCTGGTCGGTCACTTGTGGAATTCTATGTGATGCAGATTTTATTTTATTCAGAAAACATACAGTTATTCATAATAAGAATGAAAAACATTTTTTTTAAAACACAAAACAGGAAGGCACCGTGGCGCAGTTGGTTAGATGGCTAACTGTGAAACTGGCGTCGAGGGTTCGATTTCCGCCAGTAAGATTTTTTTTTCTCAATTGGTCTGGGTGTTATAGTGTATTTTTCGTTACCTCCTTTCATATCCCCTCTTTCCCTTAGAGGCTTAGCGGGTTATTTAAAAAAAAGACCAATTATATTTATCCAAAAAAAGACCAATTATATTTATCCAACTAATTATATTATTATAATTATATTTATCAAAAACAAATAAAATCCTTCATAGGCATGGCCTGTGCGTATATTAACTTAAACCTACCGGAAATGGGTCCGATTAGACCCATTGTAAATGATGGATACTGTGGAAAGTATTTTTAAGAATCATTTTCCTAATCTGAATTTGTGTGGAATTGTACACAAAACTTTACCACGCGTCTTTTTATGATTCAAAGCATATTGTGATGAAATGATAATATTTTATAACCAACAAAATTTCCTAAGAAGCGATTTTAAAAACTGGATCTTATTTGACCCATCACCGCCACGCACATATTTTTTGAACCAGTGCGCTTTAAGAGTTAATAAATTATTAAATCTATGGGGTGAAAGTGGAATAGAGACATGAAAAAAATTGTAAAGTAAGATTCAAGTTTTTTTTTGTTTTACAAAAAAATTTAAAATATTTTTTTTTTTTTTTGCACAACAAGCCAAGAGTTCTAACCTGAAGGGTATAAAAGAGCGATGAAAAACCCAAATCTATTTAGTTTTGTTGAAGCCAAATTGTTAAGAGACTTTTTGGGTAAATTTTTGACGAAATAAATTTGAGGTAAGAAAATCCAGTAAAACACGTTAGTTCGTTTAAGTTTCGTTATTTGATCTTTTCTGTATTCTGTGGATCTTATGCAAAAAAGCAAAGGGAAACGAAGGTTCTTTGTAGTTGGCGACTAAATGTTAAAAGTTTCAAACAAAAAAGGTTTGTTTATGTAAATTTGCAGAACGAAAAACTTAGATCTAAAGTTAAGGTGATCTTCAGACAGACGACAGTGATTGGCGAAAGATCTGGAAAAGTAGCAACGCAAGAATAACCCACTGAGATACGAGTAAAATAAAACAATTCATTACAATTGTCCTTTAAATCTATGGCGCACTTTTCCAGTCATATATTTTTTTATGGATGTGAATATTTTACATAAATGCCGGTAAAAATTATAATGTTGACAGACATCAATGACTATTACATTATTTCGTCATATGGCATAGAGAATATTGGAACATAATCATCATAAGATCTACAGCCCTGGGTGGGCCTTCCCTGAGTCAAGGAGTCTACTCTGCTACTGGTCTGTTGTTCTTCCTGTCCAGTTCCTCACTTCCAACGTTGTCGTATCTGCACTGATACAGTTCATTCATTGCATTTTGGGCCATTCTGGTCTTCGTTTTTTCTGCGGCATCGAGAGAGTTAAGCGTTTTATGGAGTTTTTGTGGTCCATTCTAATTTTATGGCCAGCCCACATCAAGTGCTCCACCTCGATGGAGTTGATTACATCGGGCGCTCCGTAGATTTCATTTAGCTCCCTATTGTAGCGACGACGCCAATGGTTGTTTTCTCTCACAAGGCCATTGACATTTCTGAAGATTCTTCTTTCAAAAGCTGTAATGGTTCCCTCAATATTCTTTGTCATAACCCAGGTTCCGGAGGAATATGTCAGGATTGATTTTACTAGAATTTGGTGTGGTATTCTTTAAATATTTTTTCTTACTAGTTTGAAACAAAATTGTTTCTGAAGCGCGTAGTAGCAACATATGGCAGCCATTATTCTTCTCATAACTTTAAAGGTTTGATTTTCAAAGGGTTGTGCTAAAAAAATCATTTAGACACGGTGCACTAACATGTGTGTTATATGAAAAAAGACGTTATATCTCGAAGTTCAAACATTTGAAAAAAAAGAGACAAACTGTTTAATAATTCCTTTGCCATAATTTTTAAAAATAATAATTGATTTAGGCCTGTTGTAACAAACTAAATTAAAAATCGTAAATACGGTATTTCAACTGACGTGAACTCTCGCTCGCTGCATATATCGACTAAATCTCTTTCGAATCTCTTGAAGTGTGTAAAGTGGTCATTTAAACCAGCCAATGATAGATCAAAAGCCCTTAAATTCCTTATTCCCTTCTCAAAAATGTTTTACCTCGCTGTTGAAACAAATTTAGATAGAAATAACTCGCTAAGGAGGAAGTCCAGCCTATCTACAAACATTTGGGCATACTCAAAACATTGTTGATACATATAAATATTGGCATATTTTCTATCTTGGATGAAAAGTGTTAGGCGCTAAAGCGGAGACCATTTTTCAAGTTAGGACAGACCAATATTGATTGATGTTCCGTCGTATTAAACTTTTCTCCATGGAGCCCGATTAAGATAAGGTAGGGGATGGTTTCAACATTTTTTTAAATAAAATTTATAAATGTTTGAATGTTATTTGAGAGTTTTCTAGTAAGATTTTTTGAGATTATTAGAAATAGAATATTGGAATATATGTTTTTGAATAAACACAAATCACTCAAATTGAAAAAAAAACTTTATGTACAAGAGACAGACAGCGCGTTTGCCTATCATGCAAGAGTTTCTCGGGTTCAATTCTTGTTGATGGTTGACATGAAATATTGATATGAAAATTTGTTTTGTTCTTAAATATTTTATAGTCCTCGGACTGACATCTAAAGTAAACCACTGATCAACGTTCCTTAATGTTACAAATAAATATGGCTAGTATATTTTTATATTTATTTTAAACTTAATATACATATACAATTTATATACATATAAGGGCGGGTATATTGCCTTAAAGCAATTTCCTCCCACCTACCCACACCGTTCAGCTTGAGAAAATTACAACTACATGGACATATTGAATCTTACAATTTTATACGAAAATTAAAAACAAAGATTATGAAAATAAAAATTCACAAAAAATTAACACAATACAACTACTACTATTACCATCACGCCATTTCCCCGTAGGGGTAGGCAGATATAATGGACCGCCACACACGTCTATCCTGGCATACAATCCTAGCCTCTTCCACTGAAGAGAGGAAAGGGGATGGGAAGGAAAGAAGAATGATAAAGGAACAACTTTAATGTTTTGATAGTGTCATTTCAATCTTGACTTAAATGTGAATAAAGAAGCGTCTCTAACATTAGTGGCTAGATTATAAATATACGCTGTGGTTGATAAATTAATGCAGTGTCTTATGCAAACGTTCATTACTCTTTATAACTTTGCGCTTTGATCATTATTGAATTTTTGGAAAAATTATTAAAATGGGTTGCTTGAAAGTTATATGACCATTTACTTATTTCTGCATAAAAGCAACAATTACTTCAATTTCAATTTTATTTATTTATATATATGTACATTACAAAATGTAAAATCTTAATTTATGCATTTACAAATAATATTAAAAGGCAACAAAACTATGCACATATAAAAATTACTTGTAAGTATCTTGAGAATATGTTTTAAAAAATAAGAGAATCTTGTAAAGAGAAACTCTCTCAGAGACGTGAAAAATATCAATGTCCAAAACAAAAGTGTTCAACTTAAAGGTAGTCCTTCACAACCATTAGCAAGCTAGTCCTGTATATTGGAATGTGGAGCAGTCTATCTCAGGTTAGTCGTAACATAAAGCTAATGCTTCGAATAATTTCAGGGTTGTTGACAGTATCGCGCAACAATCGAAAGAAATGCAAAGTTAGATAGACATTATTTCTGGTCTTCAAATTATTGTTACCGAGCGTACCCTCGAGGAACTGTAGGATAAAGCCACGGATAATAAATATCTGTACTCCCTCGTGTAGAGAAATCGAAGAAATTCCTTCTGAGCCTAGTCTACTTAGCACCAACGAATTGGGAAAAATTCCCAGTTCTCGTGTACTACCGAAAATTCTAGCAGTACGCAGGACAAATCCTAACATTTTTTTTTTTTTTTTTAAATTAAAAAACCTTTATTAGGATAAAAAACAATATGTACAATAAAAAAAATGGAACAATTAAAGTTGAACTTGCCTAACTTTTGTCAGTCTTGTGGTGTAATAGTCAGCGTGTTTGCCTACCATGCAGGAGGTTTTGGGTTCGATTCCTGACATGGTTGATATGAAAGATTTATTTGAAAACGTGTTTTCACCCCTTGACTGGTACCTGAAGCGTAAGACTGATCATCGTACCTTTATGTAACAAAAAAAATGATGAAGATATGCTGCGATTGGTGTACCAATGCAGTGTCCTATGCACCATTAGGTGTGGAAAGGGAATAATGAAGATGATGATGAAAAAGAGTCTGGCTCTTGTCTTTGGCAATCCACCAATATCTTTAATGAACTACGACAAACTGTTTCGATCTGATCATGAAATGTCAAGAAACTCACAAAAGTCATGCCTAGATATTTAACCTTTGAAGTCCGTATAAAATTCTGGTGTCCGTACCGAAAAAATGCGTTTAGTGGGCCCTGGTGAAAGACATAACTAAACATTCTGAAACATTGAAAAGTTATTTATTTCGTCTTCCCCATTCAGATACGTTTGTTATATTTGCCTGGAGAATACAAAAATCAATCAAAGTTTTTACCCTCAAAAATGGCATTAAGTCATCGGCAAATAATAAAAAACGGGAATTGACTATCACACTTTTAATATCATTAATAAAAATAGAGAACAGCAATGGACCCAAGTTAGATTCTTGCGGGACACCTGGACATACTTATTTATCCACCTTATATATTTTTTAATCAAACTTTTTCGGAGCAACTGGACCTAGGTTCAATAATCAATATGGTAATCAATCTGCATAAATTAGGTTATTTTTGACGTATCATTCTTTACAAGGAAATAACACATTTGTTTTAGAATTTATTGTAAGAAAATACAAAATTATAACATTCAAAAAGTTCGTTACAGTTCGTCTTTTTCATTAGTTGCGTTCTTGGGAGGATCCACAAGGAACTGTCCTGTAGCTAGAGGAGTATAATATTCGTACATGGCATCCCAAAATTCTACATTGTCAAAGTGGGGATTTAATCCAAGCTCTAGATCCTTGTCGATGTCAAGGAAATACTGGCGACTTCCTGTGGCTGGTTCCCATACTAGATCCCCAAGGATAGAGTCGTCTTTCGAAGGCGTAGGGTTCCTAAAATCAGAAAAAGCATGTTGACATGTTGGTGAAACAATGACACAACTGAAAAATTGATAATTTCAGACCATAAACGAAAATTGTTTGCCAATTAACTTTTTTTAAATGAAATGTTTGTTTGTCAATCCATGTTTGTGTCCGGGTGGATTAAAATACGGTTTTATGTGCGAATTAGTACCAGCATCTTGCACAAGTGTTTTTACTTGATGGCTGCTCTCAGGTAAAAGTCCTGAACAAGGAAATGGAGTGGAAAAACGTCCGCCTTACAGTACAGTGTAGAGGTGTGTTCACCTACCATTTTCGAAGTCCCGGGTTCGATTCCAGGGAATGTTGAAATAAAATATTAATTTTTAAGGTGTTTTTATACTGAAGTATTTTATTGCCCGTGAACTGGAACCAGAATCGTAAGCCTGATCACCTTACCTTTTATTTGATTTATTTTTCATAAACGGTATAAATTGCCATTTACATAAATGCATTTAATATAAAAAATGAAAATAATACAAACAATAGAATTGCATAACTTTGACAACAGTAACAAGCAAATACACATATGAAAGTAACCAAAAAGATTAAAAAATGAAATTTCGAGAAAAAAAAATCAAATTCGTTTTATTAGTATCAAGTGTAGAACCAAATATATTAGCACTATCCTCGTTCTGGTTACCGTCTCTGTGAAACCTGGGGATAGACGAGTGCATGTGACAGTTGGTTCGAGAATTTGCAGAATAAAAATGAGATCTGTGGCGGGTACGTCGACCAGGTACACGCATCACACAAACTCCAGCAAATCTGAACACGAACAGTCAATGAATGATTTGCTTATTTTGTAAAGTACCATCGGGTGCGGATAAGTATTTGATTATAAAATAAATTTTACTGAATAAATAATACGGGTATCATCATTTCCCTACTCACTGCATTCAAAATTTGAACAACACAACTTTAACTCAATTTCATAATATTTTAACAACCACATGCCGAGATAAAAACGAGCGTTTGTACTTAAATTTGTACAAAGTAACTTGGAAAAAACCTCAAACCTTGTTTATTTTTTAAGCCTGTTAACAACGCACTAAATGCCATTTTGTTAAGCGCTATAATGTATATTTTTCTCAATTAAAATTTCAATTATCTTATTAACCTTATGACTAGGGAAGGGGAAGCGAAGTATTCAAAATGTGACGTTATTAAATGTGTAATCAAAGGTTTAAAAAAAATGTTTTTGTATGTTTAACGTTGGTTTTAAAAAGCAAAGTAATTAAAAAAGTTGATTACTTTTTTGTGTCGAAGTGAGAACAAACGACGATATTATGTCGGAATTTGTTAAGCTTAATTATTAAAATAAATTGAACTTAATTCATGGTTAATTATTATAAATTAAAAAATTTATGTTGAGAGCCAAAGAAATATTGAATAGCTATTTGTTTTAGATAGTATCTAAAGAGACAGTACATATTATTTGTGAAAGTAAATATAAAATTTAAAGATAAATATATGTAGTATAAATGACTTACGATCTACCATTAGCCTATTTAAATGATCATCAGTATCGTTGCATGTATTATTTACAATTCTGCCTATGCATGAAAATTCACATTTCATGATTTTCTAAAAATTTTACTATATTATTTTGGACATATAACAGCCACAAGCTATTTTCTAAAAAAAACTACCCTAATATGTTGATAAATTGTAAAATTGAATAAATATTATAGTTGTTCAAACATATATACAAAGAAACGAAAATGTTGTACAGTGGATTAAGTGATCACAAAGCAGCTTCATTATTTAAAATTTAATAAGTATTGATGGACAAACATTGGCAATACGATTGATTCGCACATTCACTTATCAAAAAACTGTACGTCGTAGTTAACTAGTGTGTGTTTTTTTTTATAAAACCTGTAAAGGGTTAAATATATCGTTAGTTATTAGTTTTTGTAACTATTGTTAATGTTAACAAATTACAACAGGGATGGAGAATACTTTAAATAAGGGAATATGGAAGTCTAGGCATTTACAGGGCTTATGACCTGATATTGGCTGGTTCAAGTGGCCACTTTACACACTGTGTAACATTCACCATTTTGCCTATGTTTAAACATCCATATTTCTTCAATTCTTCCATTTGTTGATTTAAGTGAAGTTAAAGAGCTGAACCTTTATTGGTGTGAAGAGATTCATCAGACTAAATTATTTCACATACCAGTCAACGCCTGAAAACAATTTCTCAATTTTTAAACTTCTGCTTTGACCATATTGTATTGTTAATGTTTTTATTTTTTGTTATAGAACTGTAGACATACCCATTTATTCTGTACAAAAACTTACCCAGTTTTGGCAAAGTTAGTCCACAATCTGACCATTTTTTGAATAGTTTTGTAATCAGCTGAATCTTCATTCTCTTGGTCTTTGTGAAGTTCACTATACCTCTCGAATATTTTATAGCACTTGAACAGGTAGCATAACTCATCCTTTTCCGAGGCGCCGTGAACTGGGAGGTCTAATTTATCATGCAGAGGCTTTGTAGCCATTTCTTTAAAGTAATTCAACCCTCCTTCGTACGAAAACCGGTAGAAGTAGACGGGGGCTTTGCTAATCCTAGCATACTCTTTGACCGATTTGTCAATCGGAATAACATGTTCGTCACTTAAATAGTTTAAATATTCTTTGAGAATAGTATCTTTGGATATATCGATCGTTGAATTGAAATAATACCACTTCAATCGGTGCTGGATCTCGTAATAGTAATTTGAATGGAGAGTAGCGTACAAACCGCGAAGAGGAAACATGTATGGATATCTTTTTTGTACATTTTTAATGAATTGGGGTCTTTGGATGAAGAAGTGATTAGACAAGATTGACTCTTCGGAATTGAAACCGATCATAATTGGAATATTAAGGTTTGGTATCTCTTGGTTAGCTATGATTTCTTCTGGTAGTTTGGATATAAAACCATTTTCTTCTGATTTAGATAAAGACGGTGAAAAAACTACGATACCAATTTGGCTCATGATCGGTTCGTCTATATCGATAGTTCGTGAAATGTTTCCATTTAAGTCTTTGGGTTCAACATTCCTAAACGTTTTCAAAAGGGAAGCATCATCTGTCGGTTCGTACTTCATAGCTCTGGCCAATTTGTGTGCTCGGTCTTTAGGATTCCATAAAAAGTACGGTGCCACTAATGCGGTACCGCTTTGAAGTATTGCTTTGTGGAATAGTCCTTTAGCAGAAGGAGACAAGTAAAGAATATCTACAGCTATACCTCCGGATCCTTGTCCAAAAATAGTCACATTATCTGGGTCCCCTCCAAAAGACCTAATGTTTTCTTGAACCCATTTGAGAGCTAGAAGTATATCCTTTAATCCCATGTTACCAGATACTACATCACTTTCAAAATCCATAAATCCCAAAGCTCCAAGCCTGTAATTTAATGTAATAAGGAGAACGTTTTCATCAATGAAGTAATCTGGTCCGTAAAAATCTGTGTTTCCTGAACCAGATCGGAAGTGTCCTCCGTGTATGAAGAACATTACTGGTAGACCTTCATTCTTCATCGTAGGAGAGTACACATTGAGGAAGAGACAGTCTTCAGATCCTATCATGTCATCACTGTCGTCTTTCATCTGAATACAAACGTCTCCCGGTTCAAAAAATGTTCGCATATCGTCCCATCCTGTGTGTGGTTTTGGCGGCTAAAACAACCATTATTTAATTTAGTTTTTCAAATTATTTTTCTAAAAAGCGATTGTATAAAATCATAAAGGTTATATAACGAATCAATTTAAAACTACTTAAAAATCGTACGTTTATGAGTTGTTGATATACACAAACAAACAAACCATCACGCCGTTTCCCCGTAGGAGTAGGCAGAGAGGAAAGAATGCTATATCACTCTATCTTTGCATTCAGATCTCGCTTTCTCTACATTCATACATCTTCTCATACATGCACGCCGATTATTCCTACTCTTGACACTTCATCTTCAAGTATTTGATGGACTTGATCGTGCCATGTCTTTCTCGGTCTTCCTTGTTTTTTGCGTCCATCAACATTTGCATTGTAAATCTTTTTAGCCGTTTTTTCGCTGTCCATTCGCTCTACATGTCCGAACCGACGCAGCACCATTTTCTTAATTCTGTCGATAATGAATGTCTCAGCCGTGCTTTTAAATAAATATAAAATATTTATTCAAAAGGGTGTTTTCTCACTAGAATATTTCATAGTCGCTGAACTGGTATCTGAAGCGAAAGACTGATCACCTCAATTTCATTTAACAAAATTGATCGAGATATGCTACGATTGGTGTACCAATCCAGTTTCCTATGCACCATTAGGTGCGGAAAGGAACTGATGATGATGATATTTTTATTTGTATTTCTTGCATACACAAAAACAAAAATATTTGTTTTTTTAATTACAAAAGGAAATTAGTTAACTTTAAAAATTATTTCAAAAAGTAGGAGCTTCAAATATTTTTTTGTGATAAATATAATTTGTTTTTTATTAACATTTACTAGTGTCGTAATGATAAACGCGTTTGCTTACCATGTAAGATGTCTGGGTTTGATTCCCGACATGGTTGACTTGAAATATTTATTTATAAGGGTGTTTTTGCTCTTGAATATTTTATGGTCTCTGGACTGGCACCTGAAGCGTTGGACTGATCATCTTTTCTTCATGTTACGGGAAAATGATCAAGAAACGCCACGATCGGTGTACTTAGACAGTACCCTTTGCATTATTCGGTGCGGAAAGGGAATGACGATGATAATGATTAACATTTACCTCACTGAATAGTAAAATATCACCTTTTTTACAGTTTTAAAGTTTTAAGGGTCTATGAAAAGTTAATATATATTTTTACTAATTATTAATAGCAAAAAAACATTGTTAAATTTATAATTTTAAATTCTCGCGAAAACGGTCATTGCATTAGCCACGTTCCTAATACGTCACGATTAATGTTAATTTTTAAATTTGTTTTTTTTAATAATTTCTTTTTTTATTTTTGACTATAATTTTTTTGTTTTTTTACTATATATATTTAAGGTAAAACAGAATATTAAAAAAAAAAGGATAATTACAAAGCAATGATATACATATTAACATTTAAAATAGTAAACCAGCGCTTTTGAGGTGATTTTCACAAAAATGGCGCTATATAAATTATCCAAACATTATTATTATTAGACCAAAAATCTCACAAAGGCATGGCTGTTCGTGGGTATACAAAAAATGTTTATGAATTTTTTGCTCCTATAATCAATACAGATGTACAGTATTTTTGTGAATATAAGAAAGAGAAAAGAAAATATTCTGTAAAAGATTAGAAGGTACTTTTTTATTTTATAGTAATCAAAAAAGGAAATAAAAAATATAAAAAAAACATAAATATATTCCTTATTATAAAAGGGCAACAAAATATGTCATAGAAAAAAAGAGTTGATATCTTTAGTTTGAATCCAGAATGGTGCGTGTTTTTCAAAAGAAGGAAAATTTTGAAAGTTTGGGATCAACGAAATTTTATCAGTAAAAAAAGAATTAAAAGTTCGTAATCGTTTTAATTTTTATAGAGCATCGTCACGAATCCTGAAGTCACAATTATCAAAGCAAAACATATCGAGTTTTTATAGGGATATAAAAAAAAATGTTGTTAAAGTTATGTATGAAAACATTTCTCCAAAATATCCATATTGATTTTGTAAATACAATTATTTGAAAAAAAAAACAATTTCATGCATGTGTTTTTTTTTTCTATTGAGAATGTTTTTTGCTATCGGTCGTCGGCTAACGGACTCATCATCGGGACAAATAATACCGGAATTAAATAATGCAAAATTACTTACCATAAACTGCAAATCTCCAACAGGTGGTTCCGCATAAGGGATCCCTTGGAACGAATAATATTTCGACTTGTTAGAAATGGTTAAATGTACCCGTCCGAATAATTTTCCTTGCGGAATATTGACGAGCCCAACGTCCCCTAGAGACAATGTCAAGTAGTTAAAAAGTAAAAACACAAAGCAACTGCTTTTGGTGATCATTTTTACGACCTGACAATGTTTTTAGGTGCTGAAATGAATTTATTTAAGCAGTTACAGGTAAACGATCAACATGTGGAACAATTACGTGTCTTTTAGCGTTATCGCGGATTTAAAAAGAGATATTACGTCCTTATCAGTCAAAAACGATACAAATATGCGTTATCATTAAGCGTGAAATATTAACATCGGTTATTTTTTATTGCTAGATAAAAAAATACGTTTAATTAGGTGCACAACTTTGATTGGCAAGATCAGATTTTTGTAGTATTAAAAAGTACATTAGAACTCCAATAATCCGAACAAATTGGGACCGGGCCCCATTCGGATAATCGTTTTTTTCCGAAAAAGGGTATATTTCAAAGTATTACTATATGTTCGTGAAAAATTAAAATATTTTTTTAATAATTAGCTTTTTATTATATAAATAAAAGACGAGTGATACTTTAATCCACAAATTTGGAAAATTCAGTCACCGGTTTTATTGCTTTCGCGACATCTTCGCGACTGGTATCTTTATTAATAAGTTCTGTGTATAAACATAAAACAGAGGTAAGGATAGATAATTCAAAGTTATATGAAAGTAAACTTAATAAAGTTATTTTTATCTTAAGGATCATTATCAAAAAAAAATCTGTTTAACTAATGAGTTGATATAATGCTATTTTAACATAGTACAACAGAGATAAAGAACATTTAAGAGAAAGTAATATAGAAGTCTAGGCATCTACAGAGCTTATGACATGTCATTGGCTGGTTTAAGTGGCCACTTTACACACTGTGTAACATTTACCATTCTGCCCAGTTATTTTTATCTTCAGGATCATTTAAAAAAAAAAATTGTGTTTACTAATGAGTTGATATAATGCTATTTTAATGAGTTTAAGTATTTTATTTTTAGTGTAATTGGATGTGTAAAGTCCAGGTTTATTTAATGTCATTTAACTGACGGTATACAAATATGTTAACTATATTTGAAAAACGCAGAAAATACCGATACAAAAAATTTCATTTAGATAATCGTTCCAAAAAAAAACAAAATCAGTATAACAGTGTTTTGAGTTTGTCCAAATTTTTGTAGACAAGGACTGGATTCAACTCCCTGGGGGGCTGTTAGCATTAACATATTACAACAGAGAATCTCACCCGATTCTCACCCGTATAAATAAAGGTTTCAGCTCTGTAACTTCGCAAACATCAGCAGATGCAAGAATTAAGAAAATATAGATGTTAAAATATGGACAGAATGGTGAATGTTACACGGTGTGTAAAGTGGCCACTTCAACCAGCCAATGACAGGTTATAAGCCCTTGAGATACCTAGACTTCTATATTACCTTTTCTAAAATGTTCTTCATCTCTGTTTTAATATGTTAAAATATCCTCTGATCCTCTGATTTTACTAATGTCTGTACAATCAAAACTCTTCATTGCTCAACTTTTCGCCCTCTTCTAGAACATGCCTCCGTGGTCTGGTCTCCATTCTATGTCAATCGCATAAATCACATTGAATCAGTCCAACATCGCTTGCTTCGAAAAATAGCGTGGATGCTTGGACTAGAGAAAGATAATTATTCTTATGCTGAAATAGAGTCAATGTTAAATATTTCTAGTATACAAAAACGTAGAACTAATATTGACTCCATATATATGTTTGGCATACTAAATGGTATAATCGATGTTCCATCGTTACATTCCGACTCGTAAATTGCGAAACAATGAAGTACTGTTCATCGATCAGCATAGAACAAACTATGGCCTTAATTCTACAATGACCCGTCTTTTTCGTATTGTTAACTCAAGACAAGATCTGGACTTTTTTGGTTTAAGTTTACAACGATTTAAACGAGCACTAAATAAATAGTCCAGATCTTGTCTCGATGTCCCTTATGTTTATCAATGCCTCTTTTCTTTTTTTAATGTTTTAAACTATTCTTTTATTGTAATATTTAAACCCTATAAATTGTATACATGGACAATGTCCGTTAATAAATAAATAAATAAATCAGTTTACTTTTGAGGCGGGGAAAACGGGACAACGGAACGTCGATTTTATCAGTCCGACATAATCAGTCCGACGTGCAGTTATCTTTTCGCACAGTTTTGGAGAGGCATTTGCTAGAGGACAGAAAAACAATGTTAAAAAAATTCATCAAAATTGTCTGTCAACGCATTCGCTCTTTATTTGTTATGAGGTAAAACATTTCAGTAATCTGTCAAAAACACTCGGCAGTTTGGCAAATAGTTGTCAACAACTATCTGCCAAAATAACCTGTCTACAAATTATATATATATTGTTATTATTAATTTTTTTAACACATATATTGTGATTCATTCGCGTGATGATTAGTGTGATTTGTGTTTTAAAATTATCATTTGTTTACCGAAAGGTAATGGCAACCACATGTCGGTAAATCAAATTCCTTTCCGTCGACACAAAAGTAATGTTTTCTAAGTAAACCAATCGTGAGCAATTAAACATCGCTGGAGCACCTGACTATCAGTACAAGACTTGTGACACCAGTTGTGAAGTTACTTTTACAAGATTACCATACAATTTTACACGTCACTTATTGTTTTGTATGCAGATTGTAAAATCAACGCTGATTGCTGAAAATCGTTCGCAAAAGTCAAGTTCAACGTGTTATAAACAAGAGTTGTTGAATCGCATTGGTTTTTAGATCAAAATACTCACAATGGCACTAAAAAACAAGTCGATGTAATTATTTTGAATTACATCAGTTTGTAATGCTGCTAAAAATGCTTCGATAATAGTTAAAACATAGTGATATTTTCGCTTTTCCCGCGTCGACACAAGTATTTGACCTGTTTTTTATTTCACGATGTTCTTTAATTTAATCAAGGTGTTATTTTTGTGTGTGATCCTGAGATGCATCGTTAATCAGGATGTTTGGTGTGATGAAGTGTCGGAGGAGGCTTCCGTGGAAATAAAGCAGGGTAAATTGATTGGGTTGAAATTGAAATCTGTCAATCAGAATACACCCTTTTACTCCTTCCAGAGTATTCCATATGCCGAACCGCCCATCGGAGAGCTTAGATTTATGGTTAGTAGACAATTTTTCACCCTTGTAAAAAGGCCACCCTTCGATTGATATTTATTGCTCGTGTAACCGCGCGGTCAACCCTCTCCAGGATCTGGATTGCGTAAAAACGGTAAATGATTCACGATATTTGTCGGTATAATCAACACGTCATTAATCGTTAATCTACTTAACGCACAATACAATACTCATACTGATAAAAAAATAATAACATTAACCCTTCCATTACTGTGCCAAAAATATCCTCGGCTTTCGGTACTGAGGAGTCATTACACATGCAAAATTGAGAGGTTTTAATTCGGAAAATATTCATAGGCTATCGATTAAATTATTTATAGTTGAAGAAAAAAGTGATAAAAGTGATATATTCGAATAAAAATAATTCTACAATGTTTTTAGTATGACCAAATATTTGTGCCGGACGAATCTTACCCATATGATAAAGGTTTCAGCTCTTTTACTTCATAAAAGCTAACAGATGGAAGAGTTGAGGAAAAATGGATGCGTAAAACGGCCACCTTAACCAGCCAATGTCATTGGTCATATTAATGCCTAGCTATTCATAATATTATTCATATTTATATTCCAGATATTCATATTTATATTCCATATTCCATTCTCAAAAATGATTTCCCTCTCTGTAGCAATAAACACAAATAAAATTTATAGTGTTTTATCTGCAAATAATTTAAATTAACAAGTTCATATTATTATGTAAGACATTGAAAGCCCCACGCACTTACCCAGATCTGTTTTAAAGAACTTATGTCTTGGTCATTACTAAAACAATTATAATATATTAGCTGTAATGAATGGTAAACTTTAAAAAAAAAAAATTTTTGCAAAAGATTCGTTTATTTTTATTTCTTAAATTTATATTTACTGCTTTCAATCCCCCGATCACCGTCAGAGCAACCTAAATAAATACAGTCAATTTGTCTGTTAGCTATTAGGATAATAATTTTTTTAAATACGTAAATCAGAACACTTTGATGACGTAATCTATTATAATGTTGAAAACCACAATATCATACATAAATAAGCCGATGAAGATATTAAAAATTTAGTAGATGCAAAATGTATAAACATATGGAGGATCAAATATGGGCAGAAATGTTTATAACTACCCGTGTAACCGACAAAGATGGATGTAGAAGGGGGATAAAAAAATTAGATAAAAAAATTCTTAACCTTGTCGACAAATATCGATAAATCTTTTAGAATCGCTTTGTTGTACAGATCCTAGCAGACCGAGCAGAAGAAAATGTTGAATTTAATCTTATTATTGAGAACGAATTACTTGATTTACTGCCAAGTGTTTGCACATAAAATCGATTTTCCTCTAAAATATTATATCAATGTACTAAAATACGGCAGCCTCCGTGGTGTAATGGCTAAGACGCTCGATTCACTCATGGAAGTTTCCCGGATCGACTCCCGGTTACAACATAAACATTAAGTCTCATGCCTGGGTGATCTATGCTGTAATTCACCACTGTGATTAGGCCATCTGGTCTATGGTATTGCTAAAAAAAACAAAAATGACCTACATGCTTTGACATATTAATATACATCGACATGCGCTGAGCCTTCAAACATGATGACACTCGTGCCCAAACGCTCAGTCATGCCCAACGCGTGTTTAGTCGTTCTTCGACTGCCAGCCAGGTGCGACGTTTAGAATCGAAACCGAAATGCCTGCTTGTGTCATGAAAGCGTGTAAAAACGTTTAGGTAAACATTTGTAAAAATGAATTGTGTAACTTTTAATTGGTAAATATTAAAAGCGCTTTTGACTTACAGGGGTGCACTGATAGAAATACGTATTTAAAATATAATAGATGTGAGTTAACAATAATTTTGCGTTCCCCGAAATGCAATAATGGCGGCCTCCGTGGTGTAGTGGTCAAGACGCTTGACTCACGCACGGAAGGTTCCGGGTTCGATTCCCGGTGAGAACACAAAAATTAAAAATGTGATTTTTCTCAAGCCTGGGTGCTCTGTGATGTAATTCACCACTGTAATTAGGCCTCCTGGCCTGTTGTGGTGCAAAAAAAAAAAAGTAAAAAAAAATAAATATCTAAAATGGGTCGAAATTATAAGGAATCTAAGGAAATAATCTGATTGGGGTGGGGTGGGGTAGTAGGGTAGTTATTATATATATATATTTTTTTAGTTCCAGCTTTAACTTTCTTAAGTTTTATTTCATTTAAATTGTAGCGTACATAAAAATAAATATGTATCTACTATAATGACTGATTTAGTCCGTAAGTAAATAAATGAATATCGTTATATATATCCTTCGAACCCTGCTTTAGTTGGTGAATAATTTCATAAACGAACAGAGTGCTAACCACTCTATTGCATTATGAACAAGTAAACATCGCGTGTACCATATATTCCATTTACGTTCTTGTATTTACAAAAACACGTGAGTTGTTTGCGTGATTTCTTTTAACAAAACGTAGATCATGTTATTAAAAGCTTTTAAAAATTATTCTGCCATAAACCTAAAGGATTGCGAGCTTTCAAAGTAGGATTACGAAAAAATCTATTCAAAAAAGCTCAAGTTTTTCCGTAAAGGACAGATACACGTGTTCTATACAAATTGGGGATTGTTTCCAAAATGTATACTCTTATTTCGTCCAAAGGATTATAATTCTAAAAGCATTATATTAGAATAAGGATTTTCCGGTGATGACATGAATTTATAAACCATTTATTTAAGCTCTTCAGTGATACGACATTTACATAAATACACACTTTTGAATACAAACAACGATATTTTGTTTTGTTGTTGTATTTTTTGGTGCTATTTTATAATGGAAGTCATTTTGTTGACGAGATTAAATGTTTTTGTTTTGAACATTTGAACATTTTGAACATTTTGAAAATATTTTTTTATATTATTAAAACATATTTTCTTGTACGAGTATTTTATCGGGCAAAGATGTTTTATATTAACAAATTCCATAACAACAGAAAACCATCAGGCCATTTTCTCGTAAGGGTAGGCATAGAGGATAGAACGCCACTTCACTCTATCTTTGCATGCTGATTTTTTTTTCAATTCAGTTCAATTTATTTATTCGTACATATGTACATTACAAAATGGAATATCTAAATTCATACATATGGAAATAATTAGGTAAAATTAGGTATATATAAAAATAACACATAAGTAGACATAATATCCAGAGAATAATATGTTAAAAAAGTAAGAAAATCTTGAAACGTAAAACTCCCTCAAGAGACGTGAAAAATGTCATTGTCCAAAGTAATATTGTTCAACATAGGGATAGCCCTTCCAACAGACATAACATGGTGTAGTGGTCAAGACGCTTGACTCACGCACGGAAGGTTCCGGGTTCGATTCCCGGTGAGAACACAAAAATTAAAATGTGATTTTTCTCAAGCCTGGTTGTTCTGTAATGTAATTCACCACTGTGTAGTTAGGCCTCTTGGCCTGTTGTGGTGCAAAAAAAAAAATATGAGAAAAAAATAACCATTGGTAGGTTGGTCCTATATATTGGAATGTGAAACAGTCTATGCTGACGCTGTCTAAGGTAATTATCCGGAACATAAAAGCTCCGCATAATTTCAAGGTCGTCAATAATTCCGCGTAACAATCGAAAGAAGTGCGGAGTTAAATGAATATGGAATTGTATTTTGATAAAAAGTGTGAATAAATAAATAAATAAATACACATTCCTTCTGGTCTTCAAACTGCTGTAACCGAGCTTACTCTGAGGAACTCAGCATGATAAAGCCATGGATAATATCCGCACTCCCCCATGTAGAGAAACCGAAGAAATTTCTTCGAACCCTCTCCACCATAAGAGAGTACTTCAACTCACACGGTCCCTAAATCATCGAGCCACTCTCGAGTCTACTTCGCACCAACGAGTTATAAAGAATTTTTAGAACTCTTGTACTACCAAATAAAAACCCGTCATTTTAGATGCACTTTAAAAATTAGGGTTGCTACTTTTGAGTAAAATTTGAATCAACCTTTACTCGATAAAGGCTCAAACTTTATATGGATGCCTAGTGCGGTCTCGACATATTGCCCGTAATCAACTGTCATTATAAACAGTAAACATACTTGAATTCACAAATTTATCCCCTAAATTGAGAAAAAACAGTATTTGAAGTAAATTTGTTGATATAAAAAAAATTTAAGCAACTTAATACACGTGTCGGGACAATAAATGCCAAAAATTCATGTAAATCATTGGAAAATATTGAAATCAATTACCTGTGAAAACCAACTCCTTTAACACATTTAACGCTTCTACTTCTGCAACTAAACATACTGCAATTAACCATAGTAGATTTTTATATATAATAACGAAAATATCCAAGTTATTTACAAACAAAGCCAAGCACAGCGACAAAAGCATCCGATAGAACCGTTATGCCTATGTTGTCAAACAAACTAAATGGCCGCCAATTTGTTGCTAACCAACATCGCTTGCGTTCTATGAAACATAGTGATAGGGCTTCTCTATAGGTTGACGCGATATTACTCTGAGGTATAAACCAAAATTTAAATATAAACTCAATTGTTATTATTTATTTTTTGCGTAGATAAAATAAAAATAAAAAAATAAAAAAAATTGCACATGGCTTAGATTTTTTAAATAAGGGATATCTTTCCGCATTGTATGTGCCCGAAAATGTTACATAACCTATGAACTTGAGTGCGAGGCACACGAACGCTCCTTGAAGCTACATATCTTAGGTCACGCGCAAAGCACTATTAAAACAAAGCAATTATCGATACGTCCATGGTTTTACTCCAGCTACTGAATGGAAGGGAATACAATGTTTTCAATTATATAAGTAGTGAGCTTTAAAAAATGTGCCAGGTGTATCGAACCCAGGTTCAATGATGCCGAGTTAAATACATACCGTCCACATAGAATATTAGAAAGAGAAATGAAAAAAAAATGAAATGCGTGAACGTTTACTCTATTGAGTTTATTTTTCATTTTTTTTAAAAACCATCTTGTAAAAACAAACTTCTCTACAACAACAACAAACCATGACGCCGTTTCCCCGTAGGGGTGGGCAGAGAGGATAGAACGCCATAACACTCTATCTTGGCATACAGACCTCGCTTCCTCTACATTCATACATCTTCTTATGCACGCACGCCGATTATTCCTACTTTTGACATGTCCATCTTCAAGTATTTGATGGACTTGATCGTGCCATGTCTTTCTCGGTCTTCCTCGTTTTCTGCATCCATCAACATTCGCATCGTAGATCCTTTTAGTCATTCTTTCGCTGTCCATTCGCTCTACATGTCCAAACCAACGCAGCACCCCTTTCTTGATTCTGTCAATAATGCATGTCTCAGCCTTACACACTTCACGGATCTCGACATTTGTGCACCTATCATACATCGTTTTACCACACATTCGCCTGAGGGATCGCATTTCGACAGCATTCAACCTACTTTCATCATTATTTTTCCAATTCCATACTTCGCTCCCATACATTAGAGTTGGAACTAGAACTCCGTTGTGAACTGCTAGTTTAGCCTCCTGCGATAAACATTTGTTTGCCAAAGTAGATTTTAACTTCTCTATAATATAATAATTAATATTTGTTATAAAAAGGAATAATGACATTTCATATACTATGTCATAACAGATTGGTTGAACACTCCAGTGTAGGTCCACCTAAAAGATATTTTTCGTACCAAATTTCCACCTTTAATTAATCACTGCCATATTTGCAAAGCTACAATAAAAACATAATTTCTCAAAATCAAAACCTCACTTAATAATTTATCATTTTGATTCACAAATCACGTTCACATAATATGTCAAAATTAGATATCTCTTATCCAGGTATTAAAATATACCTATCTAATTAGTGTATACAAACCGTTTTTTTATTATTTTAAAAGGTACCTACTTAAAAATATAACAAATAAGTAAATAATGTATTCGACTTCATTATTTTACGACAAATTAGTCAATAATTAATAGAATCTGCACCGTGAACGCAAACAAACAGAAGGGGATGTCGAAAATGCTAAATTTTTTATACTTGACATAAATTAATTAATTAATTAATTAATTATGGATAACTTATATAGCGCCATTTTCGTAATAAAATACCTCAAGGGCGCTTTACATGGTGATTCTATTGTTAAGTTAATTTAATTGAAGCTTTTAAATTTTTAATTTAATTAAAATAATTTATTTTGTTGTCACATGCTACGGATTTATTCAAATGATTTAGAGAACAAGTGGGTTTTGAGTTTTTTCCGAAACATCACTTCACTTTCACAGCCTCGCACCTCTGCTGGGAGAGCATTCCATGCCATAGGGCCTGCGACCGCAAATGCCCATTCTCCAAATTTAGTACGCTGTTTGCGTAGAGGTATAATAACTTTTCCTCTCGCCGTAGACGTAGCTGATCTCAGCGTGAGACGCCTGTCAGCTAGTTCATCTGGAATGCATAGTTCCCTTAGATATTTCGGAGCCGAGTTGTGCAGTGACTTATACATAAGCCAACAGAGTTTGTATTCGACCCTCTGTGGAAAACGTAGCCAGTGTAGTTCCCGAAGTAGTGGAGTGTAATGACTGAACTTAGAGATTCCGAAAATAAGTCTCGCTGCGGCATTCAATACAGATTGTAGGCGAGTCATTTTGTTCATTGGTAGACCTGCATAGATACCATTACAATAATCGACTCTAGCCCCTTTAAACGCATTTATTAATTGACGGGCGGCATCAACCGGCAAATTTTTGCGTATGCATTTAATTTGTCTCAGCTGGTAGAAACATGAACTACGAAGGGTTGTTATCAAATAAAATATTATATATGTAACGTAAAAGCAAACACAAGCAAAAATAGTATTTTGAATGACTTATACCCGTATGCAGAGACAAAACTTAAGGTGAGGAAAGTACATTCTAATTTCAAATGCAGAGAATAACCCGAAGATGAAGACAATAGAATCTACCTTCCTCAGCTTAAGGTTTGTCTCTGCATACGGGTATTACAAACCGTTACCATTTTGTTATACTTTTAGTAATCATTTTTGTAATTGGGAAAAAGTGGACACGACTTATGTTATCGTGTATTGCGACTAATCTACTTTGGCCAAGACATTGACATATAATTTATAGACATGCCTTATAGAGTAAAATATTTTTAAAAGTAGTGACCCGAAAACGCACTCGTAGTTAATATGTACTGTTTATTTACACCAGGGCTGCGTTCAACGACCATGCATATGCTACCAAAAATAGAAAAATACTCATTTTTAGTATGTAAAAAAAGTTTGAGTTTTAACGTAAACAATCACCATTTGTTTTTGGTGTATCCCATCAAGGTTCTTTCCTGAAATCACTTATAATTT
The DNA here is from genome assembly GCF_059751315.1 of Micrasema longulum. Classification (NCBI taxonomy): domain Eukaryota; kingdom Metazoa; phylum Arthropoda; class Insecta; order Trichoptera; family Brachycentridae; genus Micrasema; species Micrasema longulum. The sequence goes on from NW_028278779.1 coordinate 51,401, forward strand.
CGACCCATTTATTTATTTTCATAGGAATTTTATTATACTTTAAAAATGTAATATAATCAGTGCGCTACTGAGAAGAGCTTCGAAATTGCGCCGCTAGGCGTAGTTTGACGTTTACAAAAAAAAAATAAAAAATTAGAATATTAATTGTGTTAAGCTTTTTATTCAATCATGAACAAATATTTACCAATAAAAAGTTGGGCAAACCTTTTTACAATGTTTATTAGGAAGGTATTTACACGATTTCATGACACAAGTAGGCATATTATGATTATAATCGTTACGCCTAGCTGGCGGTCGAAGATCGACTAAATACGCGTTGGGCATGAGTTAAGTGTCATTTTTAGGGCTCAGGGAATGTCTATGTATTAATATGTCAATAGGGCAACGCAATTTTTTTTATATTTTGAATGTAGCTTCTATAGGAGTAAAGGGTATTTTTATTCTGTTATTTCATACATAGGTTTTGTCGGCCTCATGGTGTAGTGGTCAGCACGTTTATCTACGATACAAGAGGTCTCGGGTTCGATTCTCGGCACGGTTGACATGAAATATTTATTTGAAAAAGTGTTTTAACACTAAAAAGTTTTATAACCCCTGGACTGGCATTTGAAGCGTAAGACTGATCATCTAACCTTCATGTAACAAAAAATTACACTGTTACACTGCGATTAGTGTATCAATACAGTGCTCTATGCTCCATTAGGTGCGGAAAGAGAATGATGATGATGATGATGTCAGAGGTAAAAAACAAAAAATGAAAGCATAGCGCATCGTTGACGGTAACAAGCGAAACAGAAATGGTTATTGGAAACATAAGTTTATGTTATAGAATTAAGAATAGTCTAGAAACCGCATACGCGCATTAATCAGAAGGCGACTAAACTACTGTTAAAATAGTAGTTTTACGTTTTGACCCATTAGTTTCATTGTAGACGTCGCACAGTACGCAACTCCTGATTTGAATTCAACTATGCCGTGTTGTGTCTTTTTAAAGTGTGAAAATACTGCTAGGATCTCAAAGAAACGAAGTGGGATCACATTTTATGTGTAATTAGCAAATACATGTAAAAGTAATAAATGCATTACTTAAAACTGTAATTATTTTTCCATCTGTCAGATTGTCAAAGAAAACAAAATAAATATTTTGTTAGTATTGCCAGGGTAGTAAATTTTTTTAAGATACTTTGCTCGTCGTATATTATTTAACATGGCATAAAAATATCCGCTTTATGGAAAATAAAATTTGTTACATTTTTAAAGTTCAAAGTTCATTAATTCAATTACCCTTTCGTTATCAACTCGTTGTGTAGATCAATATTTCTACGTGTACAATTAAATTTTATTTATTTACTTTTTTTTACTTTTTTTATTTCCTTTTTTTGTTACTTTTTTTTACCTTACATTTGTGTTATGATAATTTTTTTCGAGATCTGACAACATTACGCGGTGACTTGAAGCATGCACGCGGCAAAAGTGGGGCAGAGTGGGGGATTTTTAAACACAGTCCGAAGTATTTGAAAATGATTCTACACTCCTTCTGGACTATTCTTAATTCTATGGTTTTTGTATATACTTTTTACCCATATTTCTTTCACACACAAATGTTTGTATGTATATGTATTGTGATTCGCTATCCCCTTATTTTGATTTTATGATACGGCAACTATGATAACTTATCTTACTTTTTGTTTTGTATAGCATTTTGTGAACAGAAGCTAAATTATATTGTAATGGTATTTGTAACAATCAATAAAGTTTCCGCAAACCAAGTTTTGAAAAATTTCCATTAAAAATAAACGTAAAAACATAGAATTAACAATAGTCCAGAAAGAGCGTTGAATTATATTTGAATACATTGGACTGTGTCCAATAATTCCTCCACTATGCCCCACTTTCGCCGCGCGCATTCGTGATGTCGCCGCTTAATGTTGCACGATGGAAAAATTTTTTATTAAAAATATTATAACACAAATGTAAGGTAAAAAAAAGCAATTTGATAATTTCTCTAAAATTTTATTGTGCATGCGGAAATATTGATCGACACAACAGAGTAGATAAGTAAAGGGTCATTTAATAAGAGTAATTGAATTAATGAACTTTAAACTTAAAATATAAAACAAATTTTATTTTACGTAAAACGGATATTTTTGTAACATGTTAAATAATATTTGATGTTTTAAAGATAATGTTGGTCGAATGTCTACCACAGAGTTGTTTAATCCGAGGTCAAATTTTCATTACTTCGCTCATTAGATGAGCAAAGTAGGGTAAAAAAAATACTACCCTGGCAACACTAACGAAATGTTCATTTTGTTTCTTCGACAATCTGACAGATGGAAAAATAATTCAATTTTTAAGTAATGCATTTACTACATACAAATTCATTTGCTAATTTCACACGAAATGTGATTTCATCCTGTTTCTTTAAGAGCCTAGCCGTATTTCTACACTTTAAAAGGACACAACACGGCATAGTTGAATTTAAATCAGGAGTTGCGTACTGAGCGACGTCTACAAAGAAACTAATGGGTCCAAACGTAAACCTACTCATTTATAGTTTAGTCACTTTCTGTTTGATGTGCGTATGTGGTTTCTGGACTATTCTTTATTCTATGCTTAAAAATTACATTTTTCTAAAAAAAATAGTATAAGCGCCATATATGGATAATTAGTTTCATATTTTCTTTTAGAATCACCTTAAGCATATAGTTTTGGCAATGGTTAAAAGTTAATTAAAAATCATATTCAAGCGAGCTTTTTTTGCTTGAATTGGGATTTATTAGAGTTTATAATCGCTTTGAAGTGGGCACTTTCTATCACAGAAACCTATTTGAAATATAAATGAGAACTATTTTAAATGTTAATGAAGTAAGGAACGCGGACTTACTTCTGCGGTCATTAATTGGTTTCGATCATATGATGCAAGTAGGTAGAACATACCGAGGTAAGATATAGATAGTACAGATGTTGAATATACCGTCTCGATATGTATAGATGAAGATAGCGTTCATAATAGTGTATTTTCATAAACTGGGGATATGATTTTAAATGTATTCAGTATTCAAAGAATATTTTTACGATTGTGAGCATTCAACTTTAAACATCTGAAACTAATGTTTTCATTTATAATTTTCTATCTAAAGTTTGAAAAAATAAAACGGCCCGTAACTGGCCAAAAGGTTGATGACGTCACGCGTGACTAATGGATCCTACGTTCACTCAAATCCTATACTGAGATCGTCCGACGCGGCGGCTTGTGGCTTTTTATTTATTTTTTAGTTAAACTTCATATTTTCCTTTGCTTTTTTTTGTTTTCATTTATAAACATCCATAGCATTATGACATTGGTTTTTTACAAAGAAAATCCGATATCTTGCCTAAAATAGATATAATAATGATGGGTATTTTTTTTTCATTCAATACAAACTTTTTAATTCCGAGTAAAGAAATGTAAAGGCCGCAAGGTAAGGAAATATATAATGTTTGCTCCAAAAATTTATTAATTTAAATAGTTGCATTTTTTGCAAGTACTATAAATATATTGTTTCGCGTACATTTAATGCAAAGGGAAGTAATGTGACTTTGACACAACATAATCCATAAAATACCATTGCTTGTAAACATCTCTGTTGCTCGAGTGCGTGTTAATGCCTTTTTTTATTAAATGTGATTTACCTATTAATATATATCAACAAGGAAAAATTACAGAGACAATGCCATAGGTTACATTCAAGTAAAACGGACGGGTGATATTTGAATGGTAAAAGGTCGAGTCACCCCAGAACATAAAGTTAGAACCAAAGCGCACTCGGTGACGTTGATTTGCGATGAAGTCTAGGAAATAATAGATTCCTGCAAGTGTGAAGACTGTCCAGCATCTCAAGGTCAGTTGCCATTTTGTAAATGCAATAAATTTCACAAATAAATAAGGCATGTTTTCATACAGCAACTTTTTAGTGATTTTATTTTTTACTTATTTAGAAAACCAACAATTCTACAAATTAAACTTAGTAACATAAGTACAGAAATATAATACAAATATAAACAATAATGTTAAAACATAAACTATTTTAGTATTGTAGTACCTGTCAAGCTTTATAATTGCTAATTTCAGTACCCACTGAGAGTAAATTTTTATAGTCTACAGTCTGCCACTATCATGTACAGTACATCCTTAAATTTAGTATTTTGTACTGAACAAGACCTATGGAAAAAAGTATTGTGGATTGTTTTTTTTTTACATCTCGTTTCACAACTTTCAAATGCCTTCAACCATTTTTTCCGCATTTTTTCATTAGGTACTAGGAATGGCCAAAAAAGCTTTATTTGGCGTCTTCACCGTAGTGTTTGTGCACATCGGAACTAAACAGTACTTGTATCTTATAACTAAAGACATTTTGTGCGCGTTAATTAGTTAAAACAGTGTAAAACAACCGATTACAACAAAAACAACACGTAGGCTATACAAACTCGTATGAATTTGTTTGAACGGTCAGTCGGATTCGTAACGCGTGACGTCACAAGTCCATTCGGCATCTGAATGGTCGTTCTGGCGCCAATTTAAAGTATGCGTTTTTAAACCGCTCTGAAAAATTAACGCGTGGACATAAAAAAAAACTATACAGTTACCATAGTATTTTTTTTCTATTTTTTTACAAAATAAAAAAAACGTGATAATTATATTGAGGCCCTGGGCCCCTGAGATATTAACAGAGTTTTCTTCGACTGTACATAACCAATATGTGTGTACAAAAATGAGTTTATTTACATGAACATTCAAGTATCTAGATCGGTAACCTATAATTGAACATGTTTAGGAGAAAAAAATGTATGCATATTCTGCTTTTCATACAACAAACTTAATTTTACTTTGTAGATAAAATTAACCTCCCATTGTAATCGAGGCCCTAGGTTTCGAATAAAATGAGAAGGTAACGGTGTTCTTCCAGACTGTAAATGTGTACAATTGTATAAACATTTGATAACCTGTAATTGAACGTGTTTGAAAAAAAAATGTACGCATTTTCTGTTTTTCATAAAGGAAACTTAATTTTACTTATAAGATAAAATTTAAGGTGACGGTCAACTTTTCACTGTGTTACGGGCCTTGGACCCGTATTACAATAGATAATAGTTCAAATATTTATTTTCAATTGTCTATCAAACATAGTAGTTTTCTGGATGAAAAATTAAATAGTCATAAAAAAATATTTTTAAAACGTGTTCAATTACAGGCGACTGACAAAGATACTATTTTTTTATACAAATTATATTTTTTCATACAGAAAATTCGATACTATTTCATGTACAATTTGAAATGTCATGAATATTGTCATGATTTGGTATCGAGGCCCGGAGAGATTTTGCAAATACCATACGCTTCACTAAAAGAGCAGACACAGATTAATTCACTAGGATGAAATAAAAAATCCGTTTGAATTTCTAAATTTGTTTTATATATTTCTAACTGAAAAATCCGAAATATCTCCGATTTTGATGTGTGTTTTTATTTTTACAAGTACATTCTTGCTGCTCCGCTCCCTTGAAAATTTTGCCACCATCTTTTTTTCTTTCATTTAACATTTTGCTCCTATTCTCCTTTCTTTCATCGCTAGTTCTAGAAGACACTTTCCTACAGCTCCCGCTTCCAGATGATCTGGCGTGTCGTCTTCTAGAACATGCACTTCTTCGCCGCTTTCTTCTACTAGCCGGTCTTCTACGGCGACGCTGAACGCAAGATTTTTTCCTCCGACGCCGGCAAGAATCTTCACAAACCGGATTGCCTTGAAAATGATTCATAATTTTGAAGCAAAACTAAATTGTATAAAGGAAAAATCACCAAAATTTACAACCAAACCAATTCTCTAAAAAAAGTATGAAATTCCACTCAAATTTAAAACGCGACCCGCCCGTGAATGACCAGATGTATATACTCTAAGGAATGACCAATCGAATTTTCAAGATGAATTTTCTTTTTAGAATTCAATAAATTACAATTCAAATATTCTAACGTAGGAACCTAGTTGAATTTCATTGATTTTAAATTAAGTGCTTGGCCGTATTTTTAGTTTGGTTTAAATGCATTTAAGACCTGGTTTATGGGATTAATATTAATAACATGAATTTTGTTAGTTAATTATCTTAGCTTCTTAAAGATCGTTGGAGTATGAAAATGATATAATATATTATTATACCATTTACTCTCTTGAATAAGATTTTTAAATATTGTAATTTTTATACTAGTTTGTAAAATTTTTTTTTATTTTATAAAAACACGATTTTAATATTAGTTAAAACACAACAAGTTTTCGGTACTCAGAATTACTCGTCATCGGGAGTAAATATAAAACTTGAAGAGACCGAAACTTGTGTTCAAACAAATATATTTAACCGTGTGTGGCGTAAAAAATGCCAGGTATTTTATTTAAGATATATCCTTTATAGAAATTATATCACGAAGAAACGTTACATTTAATTACGATAAGAAGTAAAAAAAAAGAAAGTGGGCCACTATTAATATATATAGAAATATTGTTAAACAAAAAAGCGTGACAAGGCAAGAATAAACGTTTATATTTTAGATTTGCTATTCAGGTTTATTGAATACTAGCGAACCCGACAGACGTTGTCCTGTCCGAACGTTGGCAAAATACTTTTCATTGATAAGTAGATACCTAGATACTTGTTTGTGATTAAATTCCAAAACTAAAAATTATTACATTCAAATATTGAATTCAAGTAAGTACCTCAGTACTTGTTTATGGTTGAATTCCAAAACATAAAATTAATAGTTTTTAAAATATGGAATATTTTTGAGAACGTCAAACTCAGGTCTTCTCACCAACAGAGGGGTGTACTTATGTAGGAATACGATTTTTAAAAATGTATTGAATTTAATATTATTTTAGTATTATCAAAAATCCAGTATAAAGAAATAAATGTTTAGAAATAATAAGGAATTTAAGGAAAGAATCTGATTGAGATCCACAAAAAACAAATGCTGTTAGTAAACATTCAAAAACAAACTTTTTTATAATTAAAAAACCAATATCTTTCCATTTTTTGTAACTGCATTCTCCTCGAATGCAACCCTGGTAGATCGATGAATAAAACATTTATGCTTCTAACTTGTTTTTTTCATATTCGATTGAAGATTTTAATATCTACGAACACGTACAGCGCAAAGATCTATATTTCTCTGAAAACCGCACGTAAATCGGTTAAGCCGTTTAGAAGGAATTCGGTGACATCACACGTACAGAGGAATTATATTATAAAGATAATTATTTTTTAAATCAAACTCAATTCTACAAAAACTGTCACCATTTAAATATTTTTGTGGCATAAATAGTTGAATACGGTTTTGTTTGAATATTTTTTCTTATAATTTCAGCCACCGCAACCCCTGATGAAATGGGAGGGAGTATTCAACGCAACAGGGGGTGGAGTAAGATGTCCCCAAGAGGACCCTCTGTTAGACAGGTTTCCGAGCGGAGAAGAAGACTGCCTTATCCTTAACGTTTACACGCCAAGTCTTGAACACGAGTCACAAGACAAACTACCAGTAATGTTCTGGATACACGGGGGCGGATTCGCCACCGGCTCTTCCAATACCGTTCTCTTCGGACCGGACTTCTTTATGAACGAGGGTGTGGTATTGGTCACGACCAACTATAGGCTAGGGGCCCTGGGCTTCCTCAGTACGGAGGATGACGTCATCCCAGGCAATATGGGTCTAAAAGACATAGTCTTAGCCTTGAAATGGGTACAAGATAATATCCACGTATTTAATGGCGATAATCGAAGAGTCACGATTTTTGGAAGTAACGCTGGAGGAGCTGCGGTGTCTCTTTTGCTGCATTCCCCGATGGCAACGGGAACGTTCCAGAACGCCATTTGCCAAAGCGGAGTTTTTGAACTTCCACACCTGTTTTCTTCAAACCCTAGCAAACGAGCGTACAATTTAGATAAAATACTCTTCAAAAATTCAGAATCTTCAGAAGAACTTCTTAAAAACTTGAAGAAAGTAAACGCCAACGACATAGTTAAAGCGACTCCCAAAACGTTCGACAGTACGGAAGTAAGAGACAGTCAAAAAAGTATTTTACCGTTTGGACCCTCGATTGAAAACGTCACAACTCCTCAAGATACATTCTTAACGACACCGGCAAACAAAATTTACGAAAGTAATTTTCTGAGTTCAAGAATACCGTTAATGATTGGTTTCAATTCCAGAGAAGCCATTGTGTTTCTGAGAACTCTAATTAACGATCCCGAGATATTGGAGAAATTGAATTATAATTTCCAATTTTCGGTGCCTTTAAGAGGATTAGAGTTTAACTATAATTCCGAAGATTACAAACATGTAGCCGGGAGAATAAAGAACTTTTACTTTCAAAATGGAGTCATCGGCAATCAATCGATGAATGAATACGTTGATTATGTCTCGGATGGAATATTTTACCCGATTCATAAGACTCTCACGAAACATTTGAAGGCGTCTCGCGCGAATACTTATTTCTATAGATTCTCTTTCGACGGCGCCCTTAACTTCTTCAAGAATTCTATTCTGAAAGACAGGGGAAGTATTCAAGGTGCCACTAACGGGGACGAAATCTGTTATTTATTTAAATGTGATAAACTCGAAGAAAGTTACAAGGAACTATTGGAAAGAATCGTGGCGCCGGATGAACTTTTGATATCGGAACAGATGGTTAAACTTTGGGCTAATTTCGCCAAGTTTGGGTGAGTAAATAGCGAATCGTCAACAAAAAATTCATTTATAATATTATTTGAAATCCAAATGAAATGTGTTTATACATGAATATGTTTAACTAATTTCGTTCGGTGCTTCACTGAGTTTGATAACGTCATAAAATTTTATGTTTCGAAATCCAACATTTTCTGATGAAAATTTTCGTACACAAAACATCATATGTTGTCATCGAATTTTCTCGGTGTGAAAATTGGATTTGTTTGATTTTTAATATTTAAGTATCGAAAAAAAAATATCCGAAAATGTAGATAGAGTGCTTTTAGAGAAATTTATCAGTTTTTGATATTTTACTTCTATTGAATAATGTATTCCACGCAGTCCCGTGTAGAAAAAACTCGTAAAAATATGCCCTAAAAAGCAATGCTGGATAGGCTTCCTTGTATAAAAATCAATTCAATATTCCATAAAAATTAAATTGTTCACTTTTCATTACGCCATATTTTTTTCTTATATGTAACATTACGAAAATACTTATACTTAAAAAAAAAAATATTCTTTTACAATATATAATCGACGTCAAGCAAGTGAAAGAGCGATGTAGGGCATTCCTAAAACAATCGGGTCGTGGTCCCGTGGCTAGTGTTGCGGACTCACGGGCCAGAGGTCCGAGGTTCAAACCTCACTCTACCAAAACTTGATTTTCATTTTCCAATAGTGAGTTATTTACAACTCGTTGAAAATGGCCACTAAAATTAAAATATTTGGGTAAATTATAAGAACGCTAATATATTTTTTTTTAAATAATCATAATAATTATATTACTATTACGCATTGTTTAATTTTTGTTAAAAAAAAAAAAGATTTATTGAACCAGTTATTTGAAACCAAGTAAAAATCGTGTAAAACGAGATTTAATTTATCCTGGAACTTTATAAAACTGCCATTTTCAAAACACGAATTTGCCCGCAGTTTATGTTAGAACTACGGGGCGTAAACCTGATTTGGGAGGATTCAAAGGAACTGGCAACCGATAGAGGCCTGCAGGCTGTTTGTGGACACTATTGACTCCAATACAAGACGATACGATACGATACCAAACAATAAAATAAACCTTAAAACAGTATGAAAAACTTGATAAAGAAGTATAGATGTAGTAAATGATTTAGATGAAATTATAAAAAAAAATAACAATAAAACTTATTGGTTAGTTTCACTTTCATTTAATTTTGACCAACAAACGCTTTCGCCTAAGAAGGCATCTTCAGGACTGGTAAATTGATTACATTTCGAACTTTTATAATATTTGTTACAAAGTTTGGGTATAAAAAGATCATTAGTATTTTATTGAAGGACAGATGACATGAAAATTATTAACAATGTTTTGAGTTTGTCCAAATTTTTGTAAACAATGACTGGATTCAATTGCCTGGGGAGCTGTTAATATAAACATATTACAACAGAGATGAAAACCATTTTAAAGAAGGTAATATAGAAGTCTAGGCATCTACGGGGCTTATTTACGACCTATCATTGGCTGGTTTAAGTGCCCACTTTACACACTGTGCAACATTCACCATTCTGCCTATGTTTGAACATCTATATCTCTTCGATTCTTTCATCTGTTGATGTTTGGAAAGTTAGAGAGCTAAAACCTTTATTCATGCGGAGATTCGTGTAATTGAATAATTTCGCCTACATACTAGGCAACTTCGAATGTTTTTTTTTCAATTTCTGTACATCTTCATCAACCAGGTGGATTTATCAACAATATTTTGAGTTTTTCCAAATTTTTGTAGACAAGAACTGGATTCAAATGCCTGGGGAGCTATTGATATTTACATATTACAGCAGAGATAAAGAACAATTCAATAATTAAATTACACGAATCTCACCCGCATAAATAAAGGTTTCCGCTCTTTAACTTCACAAACATCAAACAAATGAAAGAATTAAAGGAATATAGATGTTCACATATGGGCAGAATGGTGAATGTTACACAGTGCGTAAAGTGGCCGATTAAACCAGCCAATGACAGGTTATAAGCCCTGTAGATGCCTAGACTTCTATATTACCTTCTCCGAAATGCTCTTCATCTCTGTTGTAATATGTAAATATTATTACTAATGGTTTGCAAAAACTGATCATTTTCCGGAAAGTTTTATACCGAAATGGAGATTAAGTCCTAGCAATTTTTATATGTCAGCCTCGTGGTATAATAGTTAGCACGTTTGCCTACCGTGTAAGAGGTCTCAGGTTCGATTCCCGACACGGTTGAAATTAAATGTTTATTTAAAAGGGTTTTTCACACTATAATGTTTCATAGTCCCTGGACTGTTACCTGAAACGGAAGACTGATCATCTTGCCTCCATGTAACAAAAATGATCAAGATGCGCTGCGATTGGTGTACCAAAGCAGTGCCCTATGCACCATTAGGTGCGGAAACGGAGTGATAATGATGATGATGAATTTTTAAAGTTCTTACTTTTTTTAATGTAATGAAAGCATTTATAGAAGAAGGAGTGAAAAAAAACACTTTTTATGTAAAAGCCCTCGTTAATCAAAATTGAATCAAATTAAAGCGTAACCAAGAAGTTTAATTGATCACTTTTTTGTTTTTTTTATTAATAAATGGTACATTTTTTTTTATTCTATAAAGATCTACTTTATACATCTAGTAAATGTTATCACTGTAACTCTCTGAAAAAGGAGACTAACTCTTGTGCTTGAAGAGTGACTTACACTATTATAGTTAATTATTTATTAGAGTTTATATAATTTTGAATATACAAGTACATCAGAAAAAACAAAAAAATAGGAAATATAAAGAAAAACAGAAAATAATAATATATTCAAACTAATTAAAAATTAATGCAGTTTTTACATTTGTTCGAAAAAATTCTTTAGATTTACCTTGAATTTATTTATAGATAAATATATTCGTTTTGATAGTTTTTATTTTATTGGGGAGGTTATTTTAATTTTTGACACATTTGAAGACAAAGCGATTTTGACCATGACTTGTGTGGAATTTAGAGATTTTAATATTATTTTGGTATCTGAGTGACTTATTCATCTCAAATTCTTTTATTTTTTCTTGTTTAAAAAATTGTAAAATATAATTTATTTTATAAATAGTGTCTATTGTATGAAATTTAAATAATTTATATAGACTTTCATTATTGAATGTTGAGGGTTTCTTTAAAATTACTTCAATAATTAATCTATTTTAAGACGGTTTAATACATTGGCATATGCACCACCCCATCCAACAATACCGTATTGTAACGAAGGTTGTACAATTGAGTAATAAGCTGTTTTTAAACGATTGATTTTTAAAGTATTCCTTATTCTTATAAATATGTCTTTACATTTTTTATTATGTTCAACTAGTTTACTTAAATGGTCTTTCTTTTTTATGTTTATTTTTAACTTATTTACAATTTTATCTCAATCATTACCTATGGAGTTATATTAAGAAATATCTACAAAAAATCATCAATACAATAAGCCGATGTAGTTGTAAGTGGTGAGATGGTGTTGAGCATGGAGTTAATAATGAAAGTTTAGCACATACGAGTATTATAAGCACATGGATCAAGCTAGTTCTGTAAATTTGGTATAATTTATTCAGAACGCGTTACACGTATGGTGGAGTAATCTAGTATCTAAAATGAGCAATACGCATACTGCTTTTAGGTGAGAGAGAATCATGGCATATCTGCCTAAGTATACACTATTTAATTACATAACTTCCCTTAAAAATCCGTTAGACAGTTGATTTTTTAAAATATTTTTTTACTGTCCTAAAAATAAAGTCCTTCTAATTTGTAGGCATACAATTCATCAGCACAAATAACTATCGACGTGCTAATAAGGGACGTGATAACGATTTCTCACCGTGGTTGTTTATCGTATTCGCGATCAAAATGGAACATCCGTGAACGCCTAATATTAAATGTCAAAAAAATTACGCTTCACGACGTATAATCGGGCAAAAAAATTAAGGTTTCTGGGCCCAAAAATATTCAATATGTTACCCAAAGATTGCAAAACCATGACCCGGATTCAATTTAACATATTTGTAAAAATTGGTTACTGGATTTAGGTCGAGAAAAATCGGAAAATTTACTAAAAATAAATTCCTAATAAATTAATATTGTAAAACTGTTAAGTATATTAACAAGAAGGTAGTAATGTAATTGTTTATTTTTGCATAAAAATGTCTGCCTTAAAACAGGTTGTACCTAGTTAGGCAGACTAGACATGATCCAGAGAAATCTATTACCTAAGTGTTTATGTAATAGATAAAATTATTGTTAATTTTTTTTAATAAACTTTGATCATTATTATTATTATTATTAATCCTGCTGCGCAATCACATATTTGAATTTCACCGGTATAAATATGGAAAACATTTTAAAACGGGTATTTTTAATTATTTATTATTTGTCATATTTATTGCATTCAGCCGGCGGTTGGCAAGCCAAATGTCAAGAAAAGCTGTCGCCGTAGTAATTGTAATTCAATTTTCACTTTTTGTATAAGATTACTACTACTATCATCACGTCATTTCCCCGTAGGGGTAGGCAGAGAGCATGGAACGCCTCACACGTCTATCCTCGCATATATTCCTAGCTTTTTCCACATTCATACATATTGTCATACATGCCCTTCGGTTCTGTCTGCTTTTGACATGACCAGACTTAAAATTTTGGTTTATCTGATCATGCCACGTCTTCCTTGGTCGTCCTCGTCTCACGTTACCGTTCATTTGGTACTCCGCCGTATTAGACTCCTTACTCCTTACTATTTCGTAAATGCAATATATTTCATATTTTTTTGCGTCATGGACTCACAGATTAGAAGTCCGAGGTTGAGCATGTGAATAAAAAGGAGTAAAGCTTTTTGTATCCTGTGAATTGTTTCATGGGCATAATTTTCTTTGTTTTTATTTTTTAAGTAACTCGTATTTTTTGTGGTTTTTTTTTTCATATTTGTGTATTTTTTGTCATTAGTGTTTATATTTATTTTTTAATTATTATAAACATGTTTTCTAATTTATTTATTTATTTATTATATATACGGCCTAAGCCAATTACAACAGTTACATGAAGAAACATTAATGCAAGAAACTGAACAAAAAGAACATAAAACTATTTAGCAAAGACAAACAAGGGCAAAACAATAATAGTATACAATATATTTTAAAAAAACGAAAGAACAAAAACTTTGAGCTAAACCATGCCAATCCAACTTCATCCCACACTGTTTAGTCGCGAAGAGATCTACGAAAAGCCGGAAGATCTATCCCAAAAAATTCCAATTCGTGTGATGAATTGACTAATCTTCACATTCTGGACATTGGGGCATGAAAACCAAAGTTGCTCTTAGAAGATTTTATAAATAGCAGATTTCGACTTCTGGTGACACGGTTGGGAACATGAAAATAAATTGATTGCAACAGAGATGGGACATCACTTTAAGCATTAAGTATTTTGAAAATGCATATAAGGTCCATCTCAGTTCTACGTCTCTCCAATGAAGACAGATTAAGAGATTGCTCTATTTCAAAATAAAAATAATTACCTCTTTGTAATCCGAGCAACCATGCCACTTTTCTTAAAAAACGGTGTTGGACAGACTCGATATGCTCAATATGAGTCCTGTAGAATGGAGACCAAATAAGAGAAGCGTATTCTAGATATGGTCGAACTAGTGAGCAATAAAGAGTTTTGATGGTATTAATATTTTACCTAATGTACCTTTATGTTTTATATTTGAATATTATTATTGTTATTGATTTTAATAGTATACACATCATCAACAGATTAAAAACGCATATAACAAAGAAAGTCCTCTCTAAACACAGATAATTTCCAGCTAAACAGTAACTGAAACAAAGAACCTCCTCTATACATTATTTAAAGATGAAATAAAAATCAAACGTAATTAAACTGTACTTGATGATATTACTTGCAAACCCGGCTAAATCCAAATCTTGAAAAGGGGAAATATCAATTAAATCTTATTAAGAATGCAATTGTTTACAAAAATTATTACATTGTCAGTTAAATATACGAATTTATTTGTGAGAATACGACTTTCTAATTTTTGGGTTTGTTGCAAACATTGCAACCTGTACTCGAGTATTGCAACGTTGGCAATCTCCAAAATTGAAATAATTATTAGACTATTGTTTCTTGAAATATTTATCACTTTATCACTATTTACATACAAAATTTTTTATAAAATATTTGAAATATAAAAAAAGTAGAAGCTATTATTGTATCAGTTTTTTTGTGATTTGCTCAAAATAAAGAAAGATGGATTTAGTCGGGTTTGCAAATAGTACCCTCACTTTTAAACTAATTAATATCCACAAACTTGGTGCATTAAATGTGTTAAAAAAATATATGTCTAATCCTTCAGAGTTAGATATATGTTTGTTCTGTTCAAGTACTCAAAGATAAATTATTGATTATTTCAGGAACCCGACTCCCTCGAATGATGATTTCCTTCAAAATATTTTCTGGAAACCAGCGAAACAAAGACAACATCACTTCCTGGACATCAATAAGAACCTGAAGATGGAAATCAACCCTGGACAGAAAAATGTCGACTTCTGGGATGGGATATTCTCCGCGTACACAAAAGAAAAGATCATCAAAACAGAGTTGTAATCATATAATTTATTATTTTTTAATTAAACGTTAAATTTGTTTTTTTTACTGACGCATAGCAAATGTATTTATACATAATTGCATTTTATATTAAGTAAATACCACGTTGCTTCCAACAAATAAAAATAAAAAGACAACAATACAAAGACATTCACGTGAGAAAGACATACAGCCACATAATTGAATATTGCCCACGTAGAAGGGTTTAGGTGACTTTGTTTATTCGAGAAGTTGACTTAAAACTTTTAGGCAAAGCTATATTAAGTCACATTATTAATATTTAAAGCATTTATTTTGAGGTCAAACATTTTATTAAATATTTTGATATGACCACTTACCGACTTTTCTATGTGTAACTATGTGTGTTTGGCGGCCTCCGTGGTTTAGTGGTCAAGACGCTTGACTCACGCACGGAAGGTTCCGGGTTCGATTCCCGGTGAGAACACAAAAATTAAAATGTGATTTTTCTCGAGCCTGGTTGTTCTGTGATGTATTTCACCACTGTAATTGGGCCTCCTGGCCTGTTGTGGTGCAAAAAAAAATGAAATGAAATGAAATGAAATGAAATGTGTACCGGTTTTGAGACGAACCCGTCTCTTTGTCAGGACACTCATTATACAAACATGCAAAACACACTATACACCTTCACCATAGTTGTTGCACAAAAGTATAAAACCAACACGACATGAATTTTAATAAGCACATGCACTGATAAGATTATGAAATTATTTTATATTGTTTGAGAAATAGGTGAAAAAAAGTGGAAGGGGCTAAGGGAGGGGCGTGAGTTGTTTTTTTTTTTATTTTACAATTTTAAAATGTACAGAGGTTCTGTTTTCAAGGTCTCGACTAGTTAGGGAATTTCTGTGTTTAGGAAAGACCTTCTTTTCACATGACTTTTTTTTCAGTTCATTAAATGATGCTTAAAAAATTCAAATAATAATCAAAAATTCAAAACAGATATAATTAAAAAATAAACTATTATTAATTAGAGCATGAAGCATTCATTCAAAAAGAAAATATACCCATAATAATAAAAATTGAAGCACAAACATAAATTAGAAAATATACCATTAATTATTTAAACACGTAACATAAATATAAATAAGAAAATATACCGATAATAATAAAAATTGAAGCAGAAACATAAATAAGAAAATATACCATTTATAATTAAAATAGTAAAAATGCCAATAATTATTAAAAAAAACAAATACAAAACATAAAAAGTAAAAAGAATATTTGAATAAAAATAATAAGTTGATATTTGAAAATTAAAAGCGACAAAACTTTTAGTCATAAAAATAAATTAACAAGATGTGAAAAATAGGTTTAGGTTGACTTTTACAACGGGACATCGTATAACGGGCTATATTGAAAAGTTGTTTGGTTATTGATCAAAAGAACATTATTTTTAAAGCTTTCCTAATGTAAAATATTTCCACATTATTTATTTCAGCCATATTTATTATTAGTATGTAAGATTTTAACTCTTGTATTTTTATTAGTCATGATAACGGGTCCGTGTTGAAACCGGTAGACATAGAAAATTCGGTGTGTGGTTATACATAAAAATTTCACAACAATAACCATATTAAGTCTTTTTTTTTTTAATAACATATAATACTTCTCTCACAAATTTCAATGATTGTCAATGATACCTCGTTGCTATTTAACGTTAAAGTTTAAATATTTTACGTGTCCTATGTGGGCAGAAGAATTTTTTTTCTTTAGTTTAGTTTTTGTGAAACTCGTTACTATAGAAACTATTATATGCACTGTATTTTTTTTAATGTACTGTAAAAATATTAGTACTTATTAAAAAAACAATTTATTCAATTAAATGAAACGAAAAATCTGTTCTGTTTTTTATGTAATTTAATAATTTTATTATCCACCACGACGACAAGCTTTGCAGCACCACTTTTATCACGATGGAAGTCCAAAAAGATTTTTAAAAAAAAACGCAATTACCTACGAATTAAAATGCTTCTTTCTTCACGTTTCTTCGTTTTTTCATGGCCTTTTCACATCTCAACTCGGGTGTTCTGGCCAGTGTCGAGTATTTTTGTTTTTTATATATATAAACACGTGTTAGTAATATACTATGTACACGTTAGTATGTTAGTATTTGATATAATATATACATATAATAATAAAACATATTTACAGATTTACACCATTTACAACTAGATATTTACATAGGATTTTAAATACACGTTTATTGGGTGGGGACAGGAGAGTAAGAATATGAATAGGGAATGGGATATTAATATCAGAGAGGTCGGATAGGAAATCAGGATAACAATCATTTATGGGGCATCCAAAAAAAATATGGTTGAAATCTTCCTCATCTAGCTGACATTCGCAAACGGCAGAGTCCCGGACATGGATTCTGAACAGGTGAGAATCATTGCAGCAGTGCCCAATGCGGATGTTTTTCTTCATGTTTGTATCGTGTCTACTTCATCATATAATATACTAGCGGACCCGACAGACGTTGTCCTGCCTGAACGTTGGCTTGCCTGCAATATTGCTTGGAAAAATACTTTTCATTTATAAGTAGGTACCTAGGTACTTGTTTATGGTTCAATTCCAAAACATAAAAAAAATATTTTTTCAAATATGGCATTCTTTTTGCAAACGTCAAACTCCGGTCTTCTCACCAAGAAAGGGGTGTACTTATGTAAGAATACGATTTTTGAAAATATATAGAATCTAATATTAATTTAGTATTACCAAAATCCAAGAAAAAGAAATAAATGGGTAAAAATTAAAAGGAATTTAAGAAACGAATCTGATTGAGATCCACAAAAAACAAATGCTGTTTGTAAGTATTAAAAAATAAACTTTTTTCGTACACAAAAAAAAACATCTTTCCCTGTTTTAAATGCATTCTCCTCGAATGCAACCCTGGTAAATCGATGAATAAAACATTTATGCTCCTAACTTCTTTTTACTTCTTTTTTAACACGCACAGTGCAAAGATCTATATTTCTCTGAAAACCGCAAGTAAATCGGTTAATCCGTTCAGGAGGAGTTCGGTGACATCACACGTACAGAGGAATTATATATATAAAGACTAGCTGAACCCGGCGGTGTTCTGCTATTGCCAAACTTGAGTGCATTCTCGGATACAGATTAAATGAGCACAATCCGAAGTTTGAAATTAATTATTGGAAAGGAATAAATAAAATAACTACTGGATACTATAACCATCACGCCATTTCCCCGTAGGGGTAGGCAGAGAGAATGTACCGCCACACACGTCTATCCTAGCAGCATACATTCCTAGCTTTTTCCACATTCATACATCCTGCCATACATGCCCTTCGGTTCTGTCTGCTTTTGACATGACCAGACTTAAGGTTTTGGTTTATCTGATCATGCCACGTCTTCCTTGGTCGTCCTTGTCTCACGTTGCCGTTCATTTTCGCCATATATACTTGTTTTACCATTCTTTCGTCGTCCATTCGTTCTACGTAGCCAAACCATCTCAGAGACATTTTCTTAATCTTATTAATTATACTTGACTTAGATTTACACTCTCGTTTGATTTCATCATTTGTAATACTGTCATACATTGATTTCCCACACATTCGTCTTAGAGATCGCATTTCAACCGCGTTCTCTCGGCTTTCATACTTCCTCTGCCAGTTCCATGTTTCACTTCCATACATAATTGTTAGGACTAAAACTCCGTTGTGCACTGCCAGTTTAGCTTCGATTGTCATATTTTTACTAGCAATTACTGTGTTTAGTGCTCCGTTCATTTTGCTGCCCGCATTCACTCTCATTTCAACGTCTTTTTCTACTCTTCCATCTCTTGAAAACATGCTTCCCAGAAACACAAATTCAAATAGTTGTTCGAGACATTCGTTGTTTACATTTATTATGCAGTCAGTAACCTCACTTCCCATTTCAAATACCATAACTTTTGACTTACTTTCGTTCATCGCCAATTCGCTCTCCAGGCATACGTAAATAAATAAATAACTTATAAACAGATATACAAAATAAATGAACACCTCGTCAACCGCATATCTGTTCTAAAAGAAAACATAGAAAAAATTGTCCAGAAATTTAAATAAAAAGCAAGGCTACTTATGTCTGTGAAATAGAACCAGAGAAAGTTAATCGAGTGGAGAAAATTCCGCCTCATAGTGAAGTTGTTTGCGCATAAGCCTATCATACTTGACGTCCCGAATTCGATTCCCGGGAAGGTTGACAAAAAATATTTGTTTATAAGGTAGTTTAAGGTAACAATATTTCGCTGTACATGGAATATTAACCTGAAGCTTATAACTGATCACCTGACCTTTCTGTAACAACTTTTTTGGTTTTATTATTTTTGTTCGCTCATATGACTTTTACACGCATAAGAGTTATATGAAACAAGAGTATATAAACAACGTGGTGTAGTGGTCAAGACGCTTGACTCACGCACGGAAGGTTCCGGGTTCGATTCCCGGTGAGAACACAAAAAAATAAAAATGTGATTTTTCTCAAGCCTGGGTGCTCTGTGATGTAATTCACCACTGTAATTAGGCCTCCTGGCCTGTTGTGGTGCAAAAAAAAATGTAAAAAAACGTAAAATTAAAAAAATACAGTTTAAAGAAAGAACAAAGTTAAGAAATATGGTTGGTATAAAAATATCATGAGGCTTTAGAGCCTTAGAGCTTTAGAGAAGAGAAAAAAAATTATGAGATAAAAATTAAAAATAAAAATTTAGATAAACAAATAAAATACGAACATAGTACCCATGTAACAAAAAGAATTTGTTTTAAATATTTAAAGCAAATAAGTACATAAGTACACCAGAAGGAGCGTAGAACCATATTTAAATACATTGGACTGTATCCAATAATCCCCTCACTATGCCTCACTTTTGCAGTGCGCATTCGTGATGTCGCCGCGTAATGTTGCACGATGGGAAAAAATAAAATCAAAACACAAATGTAAGGTAAAAAAAAAAGCAATCTGTTAATTTCTCTAAAATTTTATTGAACACGGGGAATATTGTTTGACACAACAGAGTACATAAGTAAAGGGTCATTTAATAAGAGTAATTGAATCAATAAACTTTGAACTTAAAATATTAAAAAATGTATTTTACATAGAACGGATATTTTTTATATCATGTTAAACATTTTTTTATGTTTTAAAGATAATGTCGGTCAAATATTCACCACAGAGTTGTTTTATCCGAGACCCAATTTCCATTAGTTCTCTCACGAGATGAGCAAAGTGGGGTAAAAAAATTTACTACCCTGGCAACACTAACGAAATGTTCATTTTGATTTCTTCGACAATCTGACAAATGGAAAAATAATTCAATGTTTAAGTAATGTATTTGCTACTTACACATTCATTTGCTAATTACACATGAAATGTGATCCCATCTTGTTTCTTTAAGATCCTAGCAGTATTTCTACACTTCAAATGAACACAACACGGCATAGTTGAATTCAAATCAGGAGTTGCGTACTGAGCGACGTCTACAAAGAAACTAATGGGTCAAAACGTAAAACTGCTCATTTATGAGTAGTTTAGTCGCCTTCTGTTTGATGCTCGTATGGGGTTTCTGGACTATTCTTAATTCTTTTTTGAGAACAAATTTTTCATAAATACAAACATTCATAAATAATACAAACTAAAAATTCGTTAACAGTAATTTATTTAGGCACATTTTTTATAACATGATAAAAAATATCATGTAGTATACGGATCACATATAGACAAATCTGAGATATTTAGCAGCGTCGTCGTTTTTTCCTGATAGTGAGGCATTCTCTTTCGTTGGACTTGCAGCAGCGCGACCTCTTGAAGCGGCCGCTCTTGGAGTCGCGGCACCTCCTGGTCTTGAAGGTCTTTCCCCAACTCCTCTTGCCTATGTTCCTGGGCAGCCTCCCGCACCGCCGCCGTCGGGAGCAGGAGCGCCTCCTAGGGCGGGACCTGCGCCGCCGCCGCCTGGAGCACGACCTCCGCCGCCGCTTCCGTCCGCAGCTGTCCTCGCACACAGACGTCGTCGGAACCTCACTTTCATAGTCCTGCATCGCAACGTTATTCGAATTTTGAATTATTTTAATTAAACGCAGCAATTTCGAAACCCAAATAACCTTTTGAATAATATTTATACAAAAAACAAAACGTTCAATTTTAAAACGCGTCCACCCCAGAAAAAAACCGAAGAAATTTAAACCGCAGTTCAGATTTTTCGGAATTATATAAACATCGAATAAAATTTCAAATTTTTGGTTTTTTGATCGAATACTTCCGATTCAAAGTACCTACCAACTTAAAATCAACAATAAAATCACAAATGATCATAATAATCATTGCTTTTCCGCCTTATGGTGCTGATTGGTGTACGGCAACTGAAGCGCATCTTTAAAATTATTATCACATGGAGGTAAGATGATCAGTCATACGTTTGAGTTGCTAGTCCTGGGACTCTTTATTAATAAACGTATAAATGTTTTTAACCATAACATTTAATACCTAAGTCTTTTCGGAATATATTGTAAAAACTGATTTCATACATTTAAATGGTAATTTCATTACTTGCACAATAATTTTAAGCCCTTGTACAATGAGTTTTGAAAGTGTTTATTTCCTTTAGACTTTTTTCTAAACGTTGTTTACTTCAAAAAATCTTGTTCATAGCCATTTCGGCCTTAATTATAAACGTGGTATAAAATTACGCCAAATATTTTTATTTTATAGTAATAAAAAAAGGAAATAAAAAATATTTTTAAAAAAGCAGAAAAATATTCCTTATTATTTAAGGGCAACAATATATATCATTTAAAAAAAAGAATTTATATCTTTAGTTTGAATTCGGGATAGTGCGTGTTTTTTAAAAGAAGGAAAATTTGGAAAATTTTGTATCAGTGAAATATTATTAGTAAAAAAAGAATTAAAAAATTTTGGGCATAAAAAACATGCATGTCTCTGTGTAAGCCTCGTTTTACAATGTGGTATTTTTAACACAGGATTCCTTCTTTGACTTGATCTATTTGAATTACTTATAAATAAATTTTGGTTCTTAAATATATATTTCAAACATTGAAAACCATATATTTGTCTTAGGTCTAAAAGTTTAGCTTCTTGGAATAATTGTAAAAAGGGAAAAGTGCGGTTTTGTGAAGAATTATTTTAAATATAAAATTTTGAACAGTTTCTAATGGTTTAATATGATTGTTGTAAGTTCTTCCTTAGTCTTCTTCTATTTTTGTTTTTATATCATGGCATTTTTAGCCCGTGTGCTCAACAACAAAGTCATGCTTGTAGACAATACTACCAAGAATTTTGGCTGCAAAAGCCAATTCCGCACCTGTCAATGGATTACTTTACTTTGAATAAGTTTATTGTTGTACAATGTACTACGTTGGTAAAATGCAATAATTTTATTACAAAAGAACATAAACTAACGCGGCATGAATTACGTACACAACACAATATATAATACAATTTCTGAACAGGACAACAAAAAGTTACGAGAATATGTGAAACACGTGACTATTCAGGTTGGTATCTCCATTGTTGTGAATAAGGAGTATGGCTTATGGAGTGATATGTGTAAAATGTGGTGTTTATTTTATACGTTGAGGAGATAAAGTATTTTTTATTTTTTAATCTGATCGATTGCTAAACGATTTTAAATAGTATTTTCATTGTCGTTTTTATCTGAACGCGGATTTAGTCCTGTAGCAACGTTGCAAACTAAAGAGAGAAATTGGGTGCATGTTACCTTACGCGTCAACTTAGGGCTATTTTAAAGTACATTCGAACCTGATAATAAGATTTATCCTTCATATTAGAAAAGTTTTAAAATGCTTTGATATGTTTAAGTGTGCGTTTTAATTGCTTTTATTAAAAAGGCTCTTATAAAATGTAAGTTTGATCTCAGAAATACGATACGGCACGTTCCAAAATAGTAATGGAAAAAGTTGTTTTTAAGATGTTTTTAAGATTTATTGAAGTTAAAAAAAATTGGAAGGCTATTGAAAATTTTTCACTCTCACAGTGGGCGGTGAGCGAAATAAGTTAGAAAACCTACTCTTCGAGGACCCTACCAGCAGAATCTGGTAATACAAAAACTCCGCCCACCACAACATTAGTTCTTTTGGGTACCCCTTTGTATATATGTACGTATATAAATATACATATATCATTGTCCTTTTTTAATTTGATATAATGTTATACGAGTATATTTTAAAACATAAATGCGTTTCCAGCTTCCCTGAGACAATCTTACTCACTGAACGCTTTTAAGCCATTATTAAACAAAATACTTTAAGTTCATTCAGTCTAACCCTAGAAAATGCAAAATCGCACCACTAATAGTGGTGACGTAAGAGTAAAATGCAAGAGACTTTCATGAACATTAAAAGAGAAGTGACTTCTCTTTTAATATTTATCAAAGTCTCCTACATCCTTCAACTTGTCACAAAAGAGTAAATATTCACAGAAGGCTTAAAAAATATATTTTTGTGGATTATTTATTTGTCCGCTGGGTTTGTCTTCAGAGTAATATTTTAATTTTAAAATTTCAAGACAAAATAATGATAATATCTAAAATAGTCTTCTATACAAATAATGAATTAATTTAAATTAAAATTGCGGTTACTGCGCTGACATATAATAAATAGACCCGTTATTCCTATACAGCTACATTTAAAATTAGGCAAAAAATATTGCATTGCAATCAACAAAAAAAATAATTTATTACAAATCACTGGACTTTGTGTAAGTCTTTCTAGATTTAAACCATCACTTAAATATACCAGATCTTGTCTCAAGGTAGTTATTGTTACTCAAAAAAATCCAGTTTTTAGCATTCTAAAGTTGTATTTTATTTTAATTATACCAATATGTGTTTTTATGTATAAAAATATGTGTTTAATGATGTTAAATGAACTGAACAAGTCCGTAATAAATAGACAAAATTTCTCTGAAATGGATTGAAATTGATTGAAAATATTTAAAAAGTTTTATTCATATCAAAATTATTAACGATGAAGTTTTTTTTTATTTGATATATAAAAACAAACGTAAATATTATCAAAATAATAATTACGTTCTCGGAAAATGTTTTTAATTTGATAAGTAGGTACTAACTTACAGTTGTTTGTTATAAATATTAATTTTAAATTTAGTTAAATGGAAATTTAAAAATAAGAACAACGGTTTAAATCAGAGATAATGTAGAGCGGGTCATTAAAATTTTCATTCGTAAATTTCTGGGATGGACGTGTTTCAAAATTGAACGTTTTATGTTTTTATAAATATTATTTTAAAGGTGATTCGGTGTCGAAATTCCTGAGGTTAATTGAAAGAACTAAGTTGAAAAGTGAGATTGCGATGGAGGACTATGAATGTGAGTTTCCGACGACGTCTGTGTGCGAGGACAGCTGCGGACGGAAGCGGCGGCGGAGGTCGTGCTCCAGGCGGCGGCGGCGCAGGTCCCGCCCCCGGAGGCGCTCCTGCTCCCGACGGCGGCGGTGCGGGAGGCTGCGCAGGAACATGGGCAAGAGGAGTCGGGGCAAGACCTTCAAGACCAGGAGGTGCCGCGACTCCAAGAGCGGCCGCTTCAAGAGGTCGCGCTGCTGCAAGTCCAACGAAAGGGAATGCCTCACTATCAGGAAAAGACGCCGACGCTGCTAAAAATGACCTCTTTTCTTATTTGTCTGTGTGAGATTCGTACATGCAATTGTTTTAAATGTTATAAAAAAATTTGTGAAATAAATTACTGTTTACAAAATTTGATTTTATAATTATGTGCCTTGGACACTTAAGTATAATTAAATAAAGATGATGCTCCATAGAACGACAGCGATTTTTTTTTTCTTTAAATTAAATTATCTTGGTCATAACATTTATATCGTATTTAGAACCGTTTTATTTATGTTTTAAATGAACACGGCTAACCGCCTTTTATAAAATACAAGAATAAACTAATTTCGACATTCAACAATGTTTTGAGTATGTCAAAATGCTTGCAGACTGGCTTGATTTTCTCCCTAGGGAGTTGTTCATATTAAAATTTGGTGCAACATAAAGGGAAAACAATTTTGAGAAGGGCATGTGAGAGTCTAGGCATTTACAGGGCTAATGATCTTGGCTGGTTTAAGTGGCCACTTTACACACTGTAACATTCACCATTATGCCTATGTTTGAACTTCCACATTTCCTCAACTCTTTCATCTGTTGACTATTGTGAAGTAAAAGAGCTGAAACCTTTATCATGTGGGTGAGATTCATCCGGCTGAACCAATTCACCTACTAGGCAACCCCTGAAAACAATTTTTAAGATTTTTATACTTCTTTTTTTACCAGGTAATTAATTCAACAATTTTTTGAGTATGTCCAAATGCTTCCAGACTGGCTGGATTTTCTCCCTAGGGAGTTGAAGAGAAGAAGTATTAATAATTTTAAAAATCTGTCGGATCGCCGAAGAAACAAAATGGAAATTTCATAAGTGTTGCTAGGGTAGCAAATATTTTTTTACCGCACTTTGCTCATCTAATGAAAGAACTAATAAAAATTAGACCTCGGATTAAAAATCGCCGTGGGGGACATTTGAACGAAATTATCTTTAAAACATCAAATATTATGATGATTTGACATGATACAAAAATATCCGTTTTATGTAAAATAAAATTTGTTTTATATTTTATGTTCAAAGTTCATTAATTCTATTACTCTTATTAAATTACCCTTTACTTGTCTACTTTGTTGTGTCAATCACTGTTTCCGCGTGCACAATAAAATTTAAGAGAAATTAACAGATTGCTTTTTTTACCTTACATTTGTGTTATGATTATTTTTTCCCATCAAGCAACATTACGCGGCGACTTCAAGCATGCGCGCGGATACAGTCCGATGTATTCAAATATGGTTCTACACTCTTTTTGGACTATTCTTAATTCTATGATAAGATCGTTGATATAACATAAAGGTCCCCTGTTCTCGGGTGATGGTTTGTGGGTATATCTGTCATATCTAAAATAGACCTGGATGTGCTTTTACTTAAGTAGACTGAAGTGTTTAGGTGGCTATGTTTGAATGAGGATCTAGTATTGCGGGATGTAATGCGATTCCTTGCCCAGGGCTTTGAATGAAGACCTCAACGGCTGTGGTGGCGGAGGTATGGCGGAACAAGCGCAGGGGGCACAAATCTTCTCCTTCCCGGACATACTTTAGGCCATGGGCTGTTGGAGGACAGAGGTGTCAGGCAGAACGTTGTGTTGAAGATGGCAGCGGAGGAACAATAGTCAACAGCGGCATTATAACCCCCAGTTAGCAAGAGGGGTTACTGGCTCGGCGTCAGGTCGCAACCGGCCGTAAAACAGAAACCAAACAATAAATCTCCTATTCGTGTAGACTGAGAACTAAGAGGGCTGACCCCAAGTAAATGGGACATACAGCCAGGAGAAAGAAGATAAAACATTAAGGAAGAGAGGGTGCAAAATTGCAAAAAGGTGGGAATAGAAGAGGGAGAGAGAAGTTTTAAATACCCGCGTACTGAGAACTCTTTACAACTCCTCGGTGCGAAGTAGACTCGGGAGTGGCTCGATGGTTTGGAGGCCACATGAACTGAAGTACTCTCCTATGATAGAGAAAATCCAATCTGAGATATATCTACATGAGAGAGTGTTGGTATTATCCTCGGCTCTACCCGACCGAGTTTCTCCAAGGTATGCTTGGCTACAAGTATTTAGCGACTAGGAGGAATGTGTATTTGACTACACATTTTTATGGATTATTGCGTGGTATTATCGATAATTCTGAGATTATGATGAGCATTGGTTTGTATGTTTCTGATAATTACCTAAGACAGCGTCAGCATAGATTGTTTTGTATTTCAATATACAGGACTAGCCTGCCTATGGTTATGCCTGTTGGAAGGGCTACCGCTATGCTGAACAACATCGCTCTGGATATTGATCTGTTCCATGTATCCGCAGGGGTTTTCCCGAGCAGGATTCTCCTACTACTTTGACACAAATCTCTTTCATGTATTTTTTCTTTTTATAATATGTACGTATTGAATATATGTTTGTTATGTTTATGTTATATTTGAATAAATGAATTGAATTGAAAAGTTGAAATTGAATTGAGTTTATAGTTGTGTTTGATTCAGCGATCACATGGAATAAGACAAATTGTTATCAAAGATATCAAGATGGGTTATTTGTTGGCAGACCTGAGAATTCTGGGCAAGGCGGAGTAGAAACCATAATTACCCGTAGTTCTATGATTTTTGGTATCAAAAATTAAATTTTGTCTTTGGTTTCCTGTTGGGATAATTAATTTTATAAAGCTCAGTAGTCCAGGCGCATCAATGAGGAAGTTCAGTGTTTTTTTTTTTTTAATATTTGTTAATAGACTGTTAAACTAAGTAATTTTTTTTTTTTTAATTTTTATATATTGTATTATCGGCGCTACGATTTTTCAAAGTTTTGTATTTCTGAAATAACTCCGCCTATAACGTCAGAGGTTCATTTCCGCTTATTCTCATTCAGTTCTTCCCATTGGTCCAGAAGCGACAAGCAGACCGGAAATCTTCCATAGCTCTCAGATGGTAGGTTGATTCACATGAACCAGTGTCGTCATTTAAAGTAGTGCGTTTTTATCAAAATATTTTTTATTATTTTTTCTGTACATTTTTAAGAAACTTTGCAGTACAATTTAAAGATCTAATTTTTAAAACATTTAAGTTTGTAAGTAAAAATTCTTGATGGAAGTTCATTGTAATTTATTATATAAATAAAACACGAGTGATACTTTAATCCACAAATTTGGAATATCCAGTGACTGGTTTCATCGCTTTCGCGACATTTTCCATTATCCATTCATTTGTTAACCCATAGAAAATTTGTTGATAATGATCCTTAAGATAAAAATAACTTTATTTAATTTACTTACATATAACTTTGAATTATGTATCCTTACCTCTGTTATGTATAAATACATTTAACTTTTTAATAAATATACCAGTCTCGAAGATGTCGCGAAAGCGATGAAACCGGTCACTGGATATTCCAAATTTGTGGATTAAAGTATCACTCGTGTTTTATTTATATAATAAATCTAATTTTTACCCCACGTCAGAAAACATTTTTTGTATCCAATTTCCCGTAGGGCTGAAGTTCTTCATTGAGGATGTGAATTATTATTTTTTTGTCCTAGCTTTAATTTTATTTTGTTGTATTTTGTTTTATTTATTATTATATTACGTTCGGGTAGGACAACGCCTGTCGGGTTCGCTAGTATATTATAATACGATAATAAATGTATCGTGAACTAAAAGAGCCTTACTCATAAACTTAGTATAAAGTAACGCCTAGGCATAGTTGTAAAATATTGATGGGAATACCATCCTTACAACAGTGTAGAATAAATATGGTGTTCCCATCGTTACTATACAACTGTGCCTAGGCGTAACTTTGTATTTAACTTTGAAAAAAAAAAACATATTACGGTGAAGAATATTTATCTGAAGTTTCGCGGTCTGGCCCTGAAATCCGTGTATTTTATGTACATATTTTTATGTACATAAAGCGGAAAATTACAAATGAAGGGCTTCATTTGATTTTTCGTTAGCAGGAAACCTTTGCGGATCCTAATGATGACTGTTCCCCGACTTCATGTGTCTTCTGAAGCAAATATATTTTATTTCCTCAAATAAGAAAAGATTTACAAATTACAACTGGGATGAAAAAAAATTTATCAAAGGGAATATAAAAGCCTAGGCATTCACAGGGCTTATGACCGGTCGTTGGCTGGTTTAGGTGGCCACTTTACACACCGTGTAACATTCACCATTTTGTCCATGTTTAAACATCCATATTTTTTCAATTCTTCTATCTGTTAATTTTATTGAAGTTAAAGAGCTGAAACCTTTATTGTTGTGAATAGATTCATCTGATTGAGTTGTTTCGCATACTAGGCAACGCTTAAAAATAATTTTCCTAATTTTGGATTTCTTCTTGGACCCGGGCCCCGATTACAATGGAAAAATAAATAAATCTTATTCAATATTTGTATATAACCACTTACCGACTTTTCTATGTCTATCGGTTTCGAGACGTACCCGTCTCTTCGTCAGGACACCAAACAAACCAACATGCAAACCAACATGCAAAACCCACCACCCACCTTCACCATAGTTGTTGCACAAAAATATAAAACCAACGCGACATGCATTTTAATAAGCACATGCACTGATTAGGACAAACATGCACTGATTAAATTAAATTGAATTAATGAAAAAAGTAGAGGGGATGGAGGGAGGGGGCAAGCTTAATAGGTTAAATAGGGTGACCATTACAGTGGAACATCGTATAAAGGACTATATTGAAAGTTTGTTTGATTATTGATCAAAGGAATACTATTTTTAAGAATAAGAAGAGACGGGTACGTCTCGAAACCGGTAGACATAGCAAAGTCGGTAAGTAGATATATTTAATAACATTTATTAAAATCTTTGACCACAAAAATAACGCTTTAAATATTAATAATATTTATCTTCAATTTTATCTACAAAGTAAAATTAAGTTTTCTGTATGAAAAGCAAAATATGCATACATTTTTTTCTTTTAAACATGTTCAATTATAGATTACTGGTGAAGATACTTTAAATGCTCATGCAAATATACTCATTTTCGTTCACAAATACCAATTTTCTTTATCGACAGTCGAAGATAACTCTGTTAACTTATCATTGTTTTCGGGGCCCAGTTGGTTTTATTACAATATTTTGAGTTTTTCCAAATGATTGTAGATAAAAGACTGGATTTCAACCCCTAGGGAGTCATTTAGATTAAAAAATTACAACAGCGGTGCAAAACATTCTAGAGAAGGGAATATTTAAATCTAGGCATTTACTATTTTAACTTTTTTTGCATTGTTAATTTTTTTCCATTGCTGTTGTAATTTGTTAATCAATCACTCACTAGGAGGTGAAATTCAGTCTTTTGTCTACAAACATTTGCACAAACTCAATATATCGTTATGATAGATTAGTTGGCACATATATAAAATTTGTATCTGAAGCTCAATCATCTGAGTCTTTTAGATCTCCCTGCATAGTATTCCTGTTTAAAATGCTTTAAAGATCTAACTTTGTAAATTTCCATGTTAAATAATATTTATACAAACATTGCTTTGTTTTTGTTCAATTTTTAAAAGATAAAAACTGAACCCCCTAGGAAGCTGTTAAAATAAACATATTATAACAGAGATGATATTCAACATTTTAGAGAAGGTTATATAGAAGTGAAGGCATCTTTAACATCAACAGAAAAAAAATATTTTTTTGTAATATTGATGTTCAAATATGGGCAAAAAGGTTAATGATACACAGAGCGCAAAGCGGCCATTTAAACCAGCCAATGACAGGTCATAGGCTCTGAAAATACCTCGACTTCTGTATTTCCAACTCTAAAATGTTCTTTATCTCCGTTAAAATAAGTTAACATAAACAGCTCTCTGGGCCAGTCCTTGTCTACAAAAATTTGGACAAACTCAAAACGTTGTTCCTTAAATCCACCTGGTTCAAGAACACGTATAAAAGTTTAAAAATATTTTATAAGTGTTGCTTAGCATCAATATGCATCAATAAAGGTTTTAGCTCTTTTACTTCACAAACAGCAACAGATGGAAAAATTTAAGGAATATTGATGTTCAAACGGATTGTCTCAAATGCCCAAACCAATATTGAATAAACTGCTCCACAAATGTATAATTTATACTCTGTTTTTGTTCTTTTACTGTACGTTTAATAATATTAATAATATAAGCGTACATAAATTAAATATAAACTTTAAAACTGTGTGGTTTTTTTTATTTAGCTCTGTGTATAGTATTTTTTGTTTATTCTCACATGTGAAAATATTTTTGAAAAGTATATCGAGTGCCCTCGGCACGGGTAACTCCGGTGAGATTACATTATTTTTATTATTTATCTTTAATTATTATGGAGAAAAAAAACGAAATGGTGAATGTTGCACAGTGTGTAAAGTGGTCACTTAAACCAGCCAATGACGGGTCATTAGGCTAGTAGATACCTAGACTTCTATATTCCCTTCTCTAAAATGTTTTCTATCTGTGTTGTAATTCAAAAATAATATTTGTTATGTAATTAAATATTTAGTTCCGAGTAATTCACTACTAGTATGTTATGAAGAAGTTTACCGCTACAAAAAAATTAGAGCATTTAACAGGGAAACATATTTTTCTACTCTTTCATTTTTTTGACATTCATCGTTTATATCCTGTACCCGTCGTGTATTCTGTAGTTATTCGAGTTTATCAAGCAGTTCACAGGTTAAATCAGTCATAAACATCAGCGTTATATAAGTGTATTTGTAAATGTTATTAATTATTGTACGCTAGTAACAACTAATCAAATATTTATACAAGATAAATATGAGTTTACGTACGCATGTAATTATGAGCACAGTGGTTAAATTAAAACACACGGTTTTTGTCTGCCCGGATAGCTCAGTTGGTAGAGCATTGGACTTTTAATCCAAGGGTCCAGGGTTCAAGTCCCTGTTCGGGCGATTTTTTGTTTTTTGGGAAGGTTAAAAAAAAAGAAAATAAGACTTACTGTAGGTAACACATATAGTAAATCATAAAAAATATTTCATCGGTACGTACTTTTAAAAAAAAATTGTTTACTATAAACAAACTAATATTTTTATTTCTATTTCATTTTCAACATTGAGAACTTTTAATCCAGTGTCTTTATTGAAATAATGATTATTTTCTATCAGATGGTTAGCTAATTCCGAAAAATTATTATTACTTAGGCAAAAGTGTTTTTTTACTCTAATATTTTTTTTGTTTTTTCAATGTAGATTGAATCGCAATCATTATATTTTAATTGGTTTATGCCAGATTTATTATATTAATGGAATTTGTCTTCGTGCTTTTTAACAATGTTCCAATATTATTAGTTGTGTAGAATGCAGGTATAATGTTTGATGGTAGGGAAAGAGATCATTGTTTGGCATAATTGTCATTAATAAAAAGAATCCGCCTCCATTATTTAGGTGGGTTAGCATTATTTATTGTGGGAGAATAATACAAACACATATTCATATTTTTGCGTTTTTGTTTTTGATTTAATATTTAATCAATTTAGTTCTCATTTTATCTATTTTTATGAGCAATCTGTTTTATTGTATAAGGATTAATTTTTTAAATTAGTATCATCTAGTTACTATATGATACTAATTTGAAAAATGAATATGGGTTGATTTAATTAATGTTTCACTAGATTTAAGTACAGCATTAATTAAGCTATGTATTTATTATTGAATGGAATGAGAAAAGTTTATGGACAATTGGATGATTTGAGGAATTATGAATAATTGTGTCTTGATTCCTTGAACATCTTGATAAGGAAGCTTGTATAGCTTTAAAACCAGTCGGTATAAGAAAAAAAGTGGTTAAAAACAAAGTTATTTTTATTTATTTAATTATAATGAACTAGGACGCGACAGACTTTGTTCTGCCCAAACGTTGGCTTGCCTGCTATTAGCTTAGACATTTTTTTAATAGCCAAGTAGATTCCTAGGTACTTGTTTATGGTTGAATTCCGAAACGAAAAATTATTATTATTCATATATAGAATTCTTTTCTCAAATGTCAAACTCGGTTCTTCTCACCAACAGGAGTGCACTTTATTTATGAATGCGATATTCAAAAATGTATTAAATGTCAGTTCATATTATTTTAGTATTACCAAAAATCCAATAAAATGAAATAAAAAATTATAAAGAATGTAAGGAAATAATCTGATTGCGATCAATAAAAAGCGAATGTTGTTTGTAAACACTAGATTTGGAGATCGTGCTTTTGCCGCCGCCGTCCCCTCTGCCTGGAACCAATTGCCTTCAAACTTAAGAATCATCGACAGTCCCAGTCAGTTCAGATGTCAACTAAAATCCCACTTCTTTAGACTATCATACCCTCAATTTTAAATCTGGAAATTAAATATATCACTTAAGTTAAGTTAGAATGTAAGTTTAGATATACAATTGTAAAGCGCCCTTGAGGTGATTTTATTAACAAAAATGGCGCTAATCAGCCAAATATTATTATTATTATAAATCAAAAACAATTTTTTTTTAAACACAAAATAACATTACTTCCATTTTTTTTGTACATCAATTCTCTTCGAACGCAACTCTGGTAAGTCAATGAAAAAAAGATTTATGCTCCTAACTTTTTTTTGACAGATTCGATTGAAAATTTTGAACACCTACGGACCTTACTAAAGCCGCATTGCATTAAAAATATAAAAATAATCTTTCAGAATATTTATAACAGAAATTTCCAAAGCCTCCAAATAAATAAGGTTTAACTTTAATCGAAGCCAGGAGATGGTTTAACTTTACCAAATTGAATTAAAAACTCATCAAGACTTGGAACTTGATACAAAATTATCTTCTTTAAAATTGACTTAATATTAATTATTTCACGAGTTTCATCACAAAATAAGGTGATCAGTCTTACGCTTCAGGCACAGGAACATCTAAAGCATAGACGGCCGACTGAAATCACATTGTGGGGTCAGTAAAATAATATATGTTTTGATGGGGGATGCTTTTTTACAAGTAATACCAAAAAAAGCATAATAAAAATAATTGTAAAACGAACGGGAGTCGAGAGGGATCTCTAAACACGAGCATTTTACTCTGTTAGAGAGGTAGAAACGTTAAATATATTTTTTAAATATATATTCATATTATGTCAGCCTCGTGGTGTAGTGATCAGCGTGTTTGCCTACCAAGCAAGAGGTCTCTGGTTTGATTCCCGACATGGCAGATCTGAAATATTTATTTAAAAGAGTGTTTTCTCAGAAACTACTTAGTAAAATTGACGAAGCTGCTAGAGTAATGGGCTTGAAAATAAATGTGGCCAAAACAAAGATGATGGTGTAAACAAGCGGAAACCCTCACAATATTGCTGTATTGCGAATAAATGGTCAAACAATCGAGAGAGTGACTAACTTTCAATACCTCGGCAGTCAAATCACTTCTGATCTGGATCCGGATAGAGAAATAAGATGCAGAATAGAAATAGCACGATCAGCTTGCAATGGCATGAAATCATTTTTCTGCAGTGATAGTCTTAATTTAAAACTGAGATAGAGGATGGTCAAGTGCTATGTGTGGTCTATACTGCTCTACGGGGTTAAAACGTGGACTCTTAAGGTGAACTCCATGAACCGAATAGAGGCTTTTGAAATGTGGCTTCAGCGGAAAATGCTGAGAACTTCGTGGACAGATTTAGTTACCAACGTGGAGGTGCTGAGACGAGTCAGTGCCGCTAAAGAACTACTGCCAGCAATAAAACAGAGAAAACTCGCACATCTGGGCCATATCATGCGCGGAAGCAAATATGCGCTTCAACAGCTGATCATGATGAAGAAGATCGAGGGAAAGCGTGGAATTGGAAGGCGACAGAAGTCCTGGCTGAGAAACATCCGCAACTGGACGGGAGGCGCTGTTCCAGTTGGCACGGGACCGGAATGCCTACTCTAGAGTGATTGCCAACGTCGGGGAGACCTGCTATGGCACAGAAAGAAGAAGAAGTGTTTTCTCACCAGAATATTTCATAGTCCCTGATCTTACTCCGTTAGAGAGGTAGAAACGTTAAATATAAAATTATAATATGTATTTATATATATATGTACGTCAGTCTCGTGGTTTACTGGTTAGCGCGTTGGCCTACCATGCAAGACTAGGTTTGATTCCCGACGTGGTTGGCATAATATATATTTTTTTTAAAGGTTATTTTACACCAGAATATTTCACAGTCCCTGGACTGGCATATGAAGCATACAACTGATTATCTTACCTTCATTTAACAAAAAACCATCGAGATGCGCTGCGATTGGTGTTCCCTATGTTGTTTCCTATACACCATTGGGCGTGGATGATGATAAATTATATATTATAGAAATGTAAAATAAACTTAACTTAAAATAACTTTTTTTTATTAATCCTTTCTGGTGGGTATCAAGGGTAGGTACGTAAGGTGCCATATTTAAAAAATGAATAAATTTATAGATTGTCGTAAAATGAGTAAAATATTTTTCTCCTTTCCCCCTTCTAATTCTTTCAATAATAATTTTAATTAATTTATTATTTATCTATTTATTTATTATTATTTGTCTTTGCTTTTCCCCGCGTAAACAGCAAACGTTTCTACAGGGATGCAAAACATTTTAGAAAAGCGAATATGGTAGTCTTTAATTATGAATTAGAGCCACTGTATGGCGAACTTTACATTGCACAATTCAAAAAATAAGAAGATTACAATGATTGAGCCATGTGGACAGAATGAATAATAGCCGCACCCCAAAAAAAAATTGTTGATGGCAAGAATAATGCCTCCGGAAATCTAGTTCACTTTGAAAAATAAATATGGATAAATGTGTAAGTATTTAAATTTTATTTTTAGTAAAATTCTAATATTTTATTCTCGTTTTAGCCATAGATTATACAGTAACTGGATTAATGCTGTCGCCGCGTTGCAAATTCAGAATGTCGATCTTCGATATACATAGAGTAGGAATGTCCGCACTGTGTCTCCAGGGCCTCGATTACCAATGGGACGTTAAAATTTATTTTAAATTTTATCTACAAAGTAAACTGAAGTTGTTTGTAGGAATGAGCAAAATATGCATACATTTTTTTTATTTTAAACATGTTTAATTATAGGTAACCGACGAAGAGATTTGAAATGTTCATGAAAATATACTCATTTTCGTAAAAAAATATCGGTTTTTCGTTGTAGACGGTCGAAGATAACTCTGTTAACTTTCTATTGTAACCAGAGCCGCAATTGCAAACGCTATTTTCATCGGTACATATCAAGACGATATGAAGTGTTATATATTTATGTATTTATGTGCTCTTTCTATAAAAATGATCTGTGATCTGTGAAATGGTGATAATAACTAATGTTAAGTGTTATGCTAAAATATGAAATTCAAATAAAAACTAACTGAATACTGAAAATTTGTATTTTTGTTATTTAGTTATTTTGAACGTACAAGAGTTGTTTCCGGAAAACACTTGGCCATGGAAAATACAACTTCCGGTACTGTTCCTGAGGGACTTAACTAGACCATCGCACGCTTCCGGTTACGAAATGAAATCCGACAAACACATTATTTTTTTATTTAACAGACACTTAGGTTTAGCCGTAAAAAGAGCGATGTCAAAAGAAACGCCTATTGTCACATTAAATTTTAATATTGTGTCTAAAAAAAAATTACATCCCATGGATACCCAACTACCTACGCTCTTTTTAGTGTTTTTTTGGGGCAGACTGATATTTTTACAACATAATGGGCTTGCCGCACACTCGACGAGTGGCATGGGAAGTAGCGAGGAAATGAGGCGTAGTGTGGCAACATTACTTGGCATGCTGCACGTCATGCTCCTTGTCATGCCCACCGCTCCCTACTTTGTCGGTTTTTGAGCGCGAGTCAAAGGACCGGCAATATGAGCGCAAGTGGCCTTAGCTCGGAAAAATCAGTTCCAGCAACACTGCAACCATGCGACAAATAACGGGGCTAATTTTTCTAGCCACCTTCAAGAAACGCCTGAAACATTATTATTTATCCCTAGAATCCTGAACTGCTTGAGTTTTTACTGCTTTTTTATTCCTGAAATGTATTTTTTATTATCCCTTTTGCTTTCCTTGGTTCTTTTTTCTCTCTACTTCCAAAATCATTATCTGATCCCACATTTCTCATCTTTTAATACGTATAACACAATATACTTTTAAAAATATATATTAATGTTATTATGTGCAAACCTCATCTCCCAATTTAAAAACAGCTGTTATTTTTTTAATTTTTTTATTTTAACATAGGTTTAACATGTATCTTTTAATATATATTCATGGTTTTTTAGAACAAAATTTTGACCAATCTTTTCTTATGTCCAGTCTTTATTTTTGTTGGCTGGAAGATATTGCTTTTAGCAATAAGTCCGCCAAAGTATTTTTTTTGTAATTGAAGTTTTAAATAAATTAACAATTGACATACAGAACCTACTCGTATTAACTAATTCGTTACAGAACTTTAAAAATAAAATTTCAGAAATTTCTTACGCGTTTTACTCATATTTCACCTTACTTGCTGGAAAAAAATATTTATTTAGAAGTATTAGAGAAAACTTTATTAACATTTAAAAAAATAAATATATCAATCAGGGTAATTATTTTAAATAATTTTCTTGATTTTTGTTGCTTGTAAAGTATCGTGTTTTCTATCAAAATAAAGGTTTCATTGTGCAACTAATGCTTTGTTAATCCTTTGTTTAATGTCGTCAATTAGTTTTTGTTATCGAAAGATCCCTTAGTTAACAAAAAAGCAGATCACACGTAATATATTATTCCTTGCCATTATCACCCCATTTTCCCAACATTTATTCCCACAGTTACTTATCAACGCATGCCTCTTTCGGCTTTTACATAAAACATTATTAAAGAAACCATATTCCGATGATTGAAATTTCATTTGAAATCCGGATTAAGCGCTTTACGTAATATTAAATTCTGCCGCGACAGATTTTTGACAGCGCTAAGCGATTCCCGCCAATATGAGACAGGGCCGCCATTTTATATTGACGTCCCCGTTCTATATTATAATTTAACGTGTTGTTCAGTGTTTGCACAATGCCTAAGCGCCTGACAAATTGTGTTTAATGAAGGTCGTACAATAACCACCAGGGCCTGAATTATTATGGGAAGTTAACAGAGTTATCTTTAATTATCTAAAGTAAAATTGAATTTCCTGGACGAAAATGTGTATATCTGTATAAAAATTTGAAGATTCCATGTTGGTAATGAACATGTTTTAGATATAAAAAAAACATAAAAATATGAAAATAAAGAATCTAGAAAAAAAATACATAAAATCTAGGTTTACATAAATTTTGACCGACTAACTGAAAATTAACACGTTAAATACTTAAAACTAACAAAAGACAGACGATTGACATGGACAATTCAGATCAACAATTTAATTAGCTAGTGGCGACCATAGAATTCAGAATAGTCTAGAAGGAGCGTAGAATCATATTTAAATACATCGGACTGTGTCCAATAATTCCCCCACTATGCCTCACATTCGCTGCGCGCATTCGTGATGCTGCCGCGTAATGTTGCACGATAGGAAAACAATATAATTATAACACAAATGTAAGGTTAAAAAAGCCATCTTGTAATTTCTTTTAAGTTTTATTGTGCACGTAGAAATATTGATTGACATAACAGAGTAGATAAGTAAAGGGTCATTTAATAAGAGTAATCGAATAAATGTACTTCAAACTTAAAATATAGAACAAATTTTATTTTACATAAAACGGATATTTTTGTATCATGTTAAATAATATTTGATGTTATAAAGATAATTTCGGTCAAATGTTCACGATATCCGAGATCCAATTTTCATAAATTCTCTCATTAGATGAGCAAAGTAGAGTAAAAAATTTACTACCCTAGCAACACTAACGATATATTCATTTTGTTTATTCGACAATCTAACAGATGAAAAAATAATTCAATTTTTAAGTAATGCATTTGCTACATACATATTTATTTGCTAATTACACATGAAATGTTATTGCATCCTGTTTTTTTAAGATCCCAGCAGTATTTCTACACTTTAAAAGGACACAACACGGCATAGTTGAATTCGAATAAGAAGTTGCGTACTGAGCGACGTCTACAATGAAACTCATGGGTCAAAACGTAAACCTACTCATTTTTGAGTAGTTTAGTCGCTTTCTGTTTGATGTGCGTATGCAGTTTCTGGACTTTTCTTAATTCTATGGTGGCGACACTATCTAGTGTTTTTTTTTAATCAAATAATTATTTTGTTCTAAAAATTGAAAAAATTCTAAATTATGAAGCCTAGGTACGTTAAAACTAAAATATGGTAAATGCAACTACTGTGGGGAACAGGAAATCAAAATGACATAAACAGACTATTAAGTCAGCAAAATAAAATATTAAAGTTAGTTAGTTAGTTACCTAACAGCAACTAAAGAACTTTTTAAACAAACTAAACAATTAAATGTATCTGTACTCTTTTAACTAGAATCCGTAAAATGTATTCATAAATTGGTCACACATGTAATTGTAGACGAAGAATTAAAACTTGAAAAAAAAAGGGAAACATGGACACAATAGGAGAATATCAGAACAATATCATATTAAACCTTCTAAAACGAGACCAGAGACTGAAATTACAAAACTAAACAAAAGACTCAGACAACCTTTACAAAATATGTTTAAAATATTATCATTAAAAGTAGAATATTCATTTACAAATAATTTGTTGAATATATCTATTCTAGAACGGTTTACAAATAAAATATATTAATGTGCAAAACGGAAGATGACTTCCATCAGAAGTAATTCCACTTTCACCTTGTAATATATGAAGCCAGAGAAATTTTGTAAAGAGTTTCCGAGTTCTTGCTAAAAACAAACTTTCCGGAAGTGGAGAGCTTTTCCTACAAGAAAACGGCTCGTTACAAAACAACTATTGAATCAGAGCCTCTAAACCTTTTAAAACTTAAAAATATTCAAACTTTATAATTTATATAAGTTGTTTTCAGGCATTGCCTGGTATGTGAAATAATTCGATCAGATGAATCTCTTCACAACAATAAAGGTTTCAGCTCTTCAACTTCACTAAAATCAACAGATGGAAGAATTGAAAAAATGTGAATGTTTTAACATAGGCAAAATAGTGAATGTGACACAGTGCATAAAGTGGCCACTTAAACCCGCCAATAACAAATCATAAGCGCTGTAACTGGTTAGACTTCCTTATTCCGTTCTCAAAAATGGTTTTCATATTTTTTACAATAAACTTGGATTTAAAAGGGTTATTGTAGTCATTGGCTCTATTTTTTTTGTTGATCTACCCATTTCATGGGCCCAGAGGAGCGTCAAATGTATTATATTTATTACAACTGTATTCAAATCAGGGGGAATTATATTTTTGAAGGCATATTGTTTTGGTTTAAATAATGAATCAAAGAATAATGCATTTTTATACTAATATAATTATTTTATTTAAATATGGTATTGTTGGATGGGGTGGTGCATACGCCAATATGTTAAACCCTCTTAAAATAGTACAAAGATTAATTAAGTTATTTTAAAGAAACTTTCAACAATTAATACGGAAATTATATTTATAAATTATTAAAAGTTCATACAGTAGACACTATTTTTAAAAAAAAATCCATCGTACAAATATATAAAGAAGAAAAAATAAAAGAATTTCAGATGAATAAGTCACTCAGATACCAAAATTATATTAAAATTTCTATATTCCACACAAGTCATGGTCAAAATAGCTTTGTCTTCAAAAGTGTCAAAAATTACAATAATCTCCCCAATAACCTAAAAACTTTTAAAACAAATATATCTATAAAAAAATTCAAGGTAAATCTAAAGAAATTTTTTGAACAAGTGTAAAAACTGCATTCATTTTTGATTAGTATGGATGTATCATTATTTTCTGTTTTTTCTTTTATATCCTGTAATTTTTTTTTTCTCATGTATTCGTATATTAACATTTTTATAAATTCCAATAAATAAATAAATATAACGGTGTAAGTCAATCTCTCCAAGCACAAGAGTTAGTCTCTTTTTTTGGAGAGTTACAGTCATAACATTTACTAAATGTATAAAAGTAGATTTGTATGGATTTAAAAACGCATGTACCTTTAATGAAATATAATTGATTAATGAAAAAGAAAATATGTATAAACAACTAACATGAATAATATGTGATAAATTAAGATTAATTTTCGGTTTATTGGTTATTGTTGTAATGTCAGGAGTACCTATTTCCTAAGTACAAGTAAATAAGTATGTAGAACCAATAAAGTTAGTAAGTATGTCTTGAGGAATGGACGAGGTGTGAGGAATACCTCGTTCTAGGAGGAGGAAAATTTAGTAAGTGGAGTGTATTGTTGGGGAAGGAAGGTTGCGCAACTCCACTAACCTGCTGATGATGAGGCGCGATGAGTGCTGGAACCTGGCATGTGAAGCTGGCAGTCGTGAGACTCTGGCACTTTTATACGGAGCTGGCGGTCTAAAAGGACGCAGGCACAGCTCGCTTGAGGAAAGATTAGTTGAGCACTTCACTTGTTTGATGTTAGATTAGTACTGATAGTATAATGTTAATTCCGGCACTCACATGTAGAATTATTGTTACATGGAGTACGCTAGGAAATAGGGAGGTCGGGTAGGTAGATATGGATTTGGTTGAGAATTGGTCCGAACAGTATGATTGTTTGTATTAAGTGTTTCAAGGGTTTCAAACTAATTATATTTATTATTAATATTTTAAACATTAACTTTGTGGTCAAACATTTTACTAAATATTATTAAATACAGGCAAACGTCGTCTTGCGCCGATCCGATTAACAATTACGCCGGTTGGTGCCGGCGTAGAATTCATCAGTTCGGCTGACACCAGACGACAGTAGACACACTTTTACACGTTGTTTTATTCTAGCACCGTGTACGCGAGCAGCCTATTGTGTGAGTGAAATTGTCCTCGAGTAAGTTTTCGTTTTGTTTTTTAGAAAAATAAAAAGTTATGAAAATATGTTTTATTTTATTATTATTATAATGAGATAAATATTCAAATATTTGTAGTTGATGATATGATTCTACAAAAAAGGAAGCAACAATCAATGCAAATGAAATTGAATGCTTTCGAAGAAAAGGTGTGAGAATTTAATTTAGTACCGACGAAAAGGTGAGTTAATATTTATTATAAAAAAAACATTATTTATATCACGAGATTATCATTTATTTTGTTAACGAATTTAAACTATATTTATTAAATACATTTATAATTTATTTGGAATATACGAGTATATGGGATTTGTATTAATTAAACAAGTAAGATTGTTCTTAGAATTTTGACACGGAACCTAACCTTAGGTCTTCCATAATATTTGTGTTTATTTTACGCCGATGCGGTTTCTCTCGGAACGGAACCCCGGCGTAAACGACCTGTATTTGTATATAACCACATACCGAATTTTCTATGTCTACCAGTTTCGTCAGGACACTAATTAAACCCTTTACCCCCTTGCCTTTTTAAAAATGTTTCTCAAACAATAGAAAATATTTTTACAATCAAATCAGTGCATGTTTGTCCTAATCAGTGCATGTGCTCATTAAAATGCATCTCGTGTTGGTTTTATATTTTTGGGCAACAACTATGGTGGAGGTGTATAGTGGGTTTTGCATGTTGGTTAATTTGGTGTCCTGACGAAGAGCCGGGGACGTCTCGAAACCGGTAGACATAGAAAAGTCGGTAAGTGGTAACAAACAAATATTTTATGACATTTAGTAATTACATTTATTCTCTCTTTTAAAAAAAAAATTCACTCTTAAAAAAAATCGAAAATCACTTTGATGAGAACGTAACTTTTTTTGTGCAACTGGTTATAATCAAAGATGTTTGATTTGTATTGTATTTAAAAAAAATATTTTAAGCGCTTTTTACACTTAAAGGACCATTGTTTTAAAGTATCTGCCATCAAAACACGGCTGACCCAGTTTTGAAACAGTTCCTCACTCAAGTACCGGATCGAACTTCACATATGACTACATGTTAATT
This sequence comes from Micrasema longulum, assembly GCF_059751315.1. Lineage (NCBI taxonomy): Eukaryota > Metazoa > Arthropoda > Insecta > Trichoptera > Brachycentridae > Micrasema > Micrasema longulum. The sequence goes on from NW_028278779.1 coordinate 94,501, forward strand.
TAATTATAACATCCAACTAAGGCCCATTTCAGAAGTGTCGTCCCGATCCACCCGCCACGGTAACATTAGGGTGGGTGGATATTCATTAACTATTGTTTTTTTTTTAAATATTTTATTTCGTAAAAACCAAATGCCGCCTATCTAATGCCTGCATAACACTTATTCTCCTCTACGGATGCGAATCGTGGAATCTCACTAGGGCCCAAAACAGTGAAATACTGAGTTTTGAGAATATGTGTCTCAGAAGAACCTGTGGTGTGCGGTGGTTTGAATTTGTGAGGAATGAAGTAATAAGAAAACCTTCACAGCAACCTCGGTGACAACTCCTAAGCGGAGGCGATACGGTTGGCTGGGCCATATACTGCTGATGACTATGGCAGCCGTTGGAAATGCTTTTTTTTCATCTTTTGAAATCAGTTTTTGTATGTTTTTTTAAAAATTTTATTTAAATTTTGTAATTGTTCATTTTATTAAAAAAAAAAACAATTAAGAAATAAATTCCTCAACAGTGGTTGCAAGGAAGGTCTTGAGTAAAAACAATATTGTATATTTCTACTAGCGGACCCGTCAGACGTAGTCCTGCCCGAACGTTTGCTTGCCTGCTATTAGCTTGTAAAAAGACTTTTCATTGGTAAGTAGGTACCTAGGTACTTTACTTGTTTGAGATTAAATTCCAAAACTAAAAATTGTTAATATTCAAATATTGAATTTAAGTAGGTACTTAGGTACCTGTTTATGGTTGAATTCCAAAACATAAAATTAATAGTTTTTAAAATATGGAATATTTTTGAGAACGTCAAACTCAGGTCTTCTCACCAACAGAGGGGTGTACTTATGTAGGAATACGATTTTTAAAAATGTATTGAATTTAATATTATTTTTGTGTTACTAAAAATCCAGTAACAAAAATAAATGGGTAGACATTATAAGGAATTTAAGGAAAGAATCTGATTGAGATCCACAAAAAACAAATGCTGTTTGTAAACATTCAAAAGCAAACTTTTTTAATACACTAAAAAACAATATCATTATTTTTTTTTGTAAATGCATTCTCCTCGAACGCAACTCTGGTAGATCGATGAATAACACATTTATGCTTCTTACCTCTCTTTTATTTGTAAGATTGAAGATTTTAATATCTACGAACACGCACAGCACAAAGATCTATATTTCTCAGAAAACCGCACGTAAATCGGTTAAGCCATTGAGATGGAGTGCAGTGACATCACACGTACAGAGGAATTATATATATAAAGATAATCAATAAAAAATTCAAATAAATCAATCTAATTATGCAGACTTCCCATAATCCAGAGAAATCTATTACCTACCAAAAACATGAAGTAGAAAAATATTTTTTTATATTGGTAATAAACAATAATAATTTAACATTAATAAGATTATAAAAATCACAGTACACTAAGAAAAAAACGTTGTAATAGAGTAAGGTTCAAACTTCGGACCTCTGATCGGTCAGTCCGGCGCAATAGCCACGGGACTACAATCCGGTTACATTAGAGTTACGAGTGTCGTGATGAAAATACGACACGTCTTCAAGCCGGGGGACATAGAACAAGTCGGTAAGGGGTTATATCCAAATACTTACTATCATTAATTTTAATATATTATTGCAAAGTTTATGTTGTAAATAAAAATTAAAAAATATTAATAATCCACAGCACACTAAGAAAAAAATTTAAACAAAACTTGATTTAACTATTACTTCTCTTACCATGCTGAAAGTATGCAGTACCATGGAATAAACTCTCTTAAAAATCGAAGAATAATGTACACCAGTTATTTTTATACAAATTGATAAATAATTAAATTGATTTTCCTAACCTACTTGAAAGACTTCCATTTCGTGTGCCATCTATACCGACGAGACAAAATATTCTAATTTACACAGAAAACGCGTCAACAAACTATTTGAAACAATCTACTATACCTAGAATATGCGACCAATATAACAATAGATTTAGTGTGGCTGATATTTTTTATGACAATGTATGTATGTAAATTTAGGTCGAAAGTCATAGAAATTTTGAGAGAAGCAGATATTGAACTTAATTATCATATACATATTTTTTCATTGATTTTCTTTTACATTTGTTATACTCGTATTTAACATAGTTCAAATTATTGTACTATGGATAAACAATTTTTTTAGTGTGTGCATGAGTGTCCTACACTAATATACAAATAAATTGTCAATATTTGTGTACATACTGTTTTCTTACCCAATAAAACAAAAAATAAAAAAACAATGTTTTAAATATGTCCAAATGTTTGCAGACAGGCTGGATTTCCTCCCATGGGAGTTATTTAGATCTGAATATGTTGCAACAGAGAGGGAAAACATATCTGTGAAGGGATATGGAAATCAAAGCATTTACAGGTCTAATGATATTCAATGGCTGGTATAAGTGGCCACTTTACGCACTCTGTACAATCATTCTGCCCATGTTTTAACATCCACATTTCCTCAAATCCTAGGGAGGAAATCCAGCCTGTCTGCAATCGGACCTATTCAAAGCATTGTTGAGTTAATGAACTGGTATAAGATGTGTAAAAAATAGGGAATTGGTTTTTAGCGTTGCCTAGTAGGTGAATTGATTCAAACGCTTAAACCAGCCAACGATAGGTCATAACCCCTGTTAATGCCTAGACTTTCATATTTCACTCTCAAAACTGTTTCCTCTCTCTGTTGCAACAAATTTAGATTCAAACATGTTTGTTTTACAATGGTTCGCAAAAAGGTAACCTCAGTGCCACGTTCCATGTTGGAACATTTTCTGTTTGAAAGAACACACTTTGAATAAATGATAAGCGCGAAGGGGTCGAGAGACCCACGCAAAAAGGGGAAGGGTATTCCTAGGCCTCTCTACTCGGCAATTACGTGACGACTTCCCACTTCCCACCCACGCGCCAAGCTTCAAGCCAAAACTGGGTCATTCCGGCGCGTTACCCGATTCTTGCCGCGACGAAATGTTTTTACAAGGACTTTTTATTCTGAAAGATAGTTTTTTTTCAAGAAAGTTTTTTTCAGTTCTTCTAAGGGTTCTTAATCATTAAAGGAATATGTTAATGAGGAAGTTCAGTGGTTTTTTTCAATTTTTTTATTTGTTAATAGACTGTTAAACTAATTCAAATTTTTTTTTTTTAATTTTTACAGATCGTATTATCGGCGCTACGATTTTTTAAAGTTTTGTATTTCTGAAACAACTCCGCGTGTGACGTCAGAGGTTCATTTCCGCTTATTCTCATTCAGTTCTTCCTATTGGTCCAGAAGCGACAAGCAGACCGGAAATCTTCCATAGATCTCAGATCATAGGTTGATTCACATGAACCAGTGACGTCATTTAAAGTAGTGCGTTTTTATCAAAATATTTTTTATTATTTTTTCTGTACATTTTCAAGAAACTTTGCGATACAATTTAATGCACTAATTTTTATTCCGCGTAAGAAAACATTTTTTGTATCCAATTTCCCGTTGGGCTGAAGTTCCTCATTGTGATCTTATAATGGGATTTATATCTTGTGTATGTGATTTCTAAGGAATCACTTTTGTTCGAATTCCTAAAAAGAATTTCATTATAACTTAACTATACAATGCCCAATATAGACTGCATACCGATAATCGGTGTATAAAAGTCATTTCAAACATGTTTATCACTCGGCGACTAGTTTGATATATTGCAACGAGTACTTACTAGCCATAACAAATACAAGAGTTACTAGATACTCCACCCTGATGCTGCAAAAAAAAAATTAATAATACAACCTTCGGTCAAAGAGGATTGGCCTACTACTCGGTAAAAGTGTACAATCTACGTCCATTATCCATAAAAACAATTAGTAAGTACTCACAATATAAAATTGCAATTAAGAAATGGACAGTGGAGGTGGGTTGCGTACGGATCGATGAGTGGATCAAGCCAAATAGATAAAATGTGTGTACTGTTTATGAAATTTGGTCTATTGGTCTATATAAATTGGTTGTGTTTTTTATGATTATTTTAGTTTTTATTGTTTACTATGTTAATGATAATTAGGTTAATTAGATTAATAACATACCTTTTTTTATTATTATTATTATGTTAAATTTGTTAAATAACTGATTTAAGGCATGTTTCACATTTTGTAAAATGTGTCCCTTGGCACGGGACATCTCCCCAGTGAGGGAACATTATGCTGTATTAAAAAAATAATACAAACAATGTAAAGGTATAAATAAATAAATAAATTATAATGTATTAACATATTACAACAGTGATGAAGAACATTTAAGAGAAGGTAATATAGAAGTCTAAGCAACTACAGGGCTCATGATCTGTCATTGGCTGGTTTAAGGGTCCACTTTGCACACTGTGTAACATTCACCATTCTGACCATATTTGAACATCTATATTCCTTCAATCCTTTCATTTGTTAATGTTTGTGAAGTTAAAGAGCTGAAACCTTTATTTATGCGGGTGAGATTCTTCTAATTTGATTATATCACCTACATACGAGGCAACGCCTGAAAATTTTTTTTTTTCAATTTCTTTACTTCTTTATGGACCAGGTGGATTTATCAATAAAGATGTTCAAATATGGGCAGAATGGTGAATGTTACACAGTGTGCAAAGTGGCCACTTAAACCAGCCAAGACTGGTCATAAGCCCTGTAGATGCCTAGACTACTATATTAGCTTCTTTAAAATATTATTTATTTCTGCTGTAATATGTTTATATTAACAGCTCCCCAGGGAGTTGAATCCAGTCCTTGTCTACAAAAATTTGAACAAACTCAAAATATTGCAAATAATAAATGTTTTAAAAACCACTAAACTTCCCCATTAGTGATAAGACATTAATCACAGTTTTTGTAGCATTTAACGCGTAATCAACGATAAATTAAACAATTTTTTTTCTTTTAAAGCTGCAAGCAATTTTGGCTCTTATTGCCTTGAGAAAAATTGACCCAAATTGGAACGACAAAGTATCGAATTGGCGACGATTATTAAAGGCGAGCGTCCTTAGACATATAAACTAGGTTACCATTTCCCAGTTCTTGGGCGCCATCCAAAACAAGGAAACTCTTTAGCAATAGTATATATATTTTTTATTTGCAACATACTAAGGAAAGTTTGACTTCAATCAGCCATTGGCTCACGCGATATTTGCTAAAATAACTGGGGATTGTAACAGCAGGCCATAAACGATCCGTTATCGGTTATGGGTAGTAAAGAACGGGACCTTTTAAGTAAAATACTTTGAAAGATTTTAGGAGAACGTTACAAAAACTTAGCGTTTTCTTAACTTAAAAAAAATAAATAAAACGAAAGGAAATGATCTTAAAACTTGTGTTTTTCGTAACAAATGAAGTTAGATACAAAACATGAGACCATTATTAATGTTATTTTGCTCACTGCACTGCCAAAAAACGTGTTTTGCTTCGATTGTGTGTGTCTTGTTTTGATTACATTTAAAAGCACGCACTATTTATATATGTGTTTATATTTTTTTCCTATATTTAAAATGTATCCAATGGCTATTCTTGAATGTTTATTATTTTATACGTATTATATCTGTACTGATTATTAATTAAAACTATTTTCTGGGCACCCTTTGACAAATTATTATTGAATACACTTATTTGTTAATAAATTTGTATACACCACTTAATTTTTTTTTTTTTAAATAACAAATAAGTGAAAAATGTCATACCACAAAGTGAAAAATGTTTTTGATAACAATAATATATTATTGAATAGTTTATTAGGACAACATATATTTTAATACTTTGTTTTTTTTTATAATGTATTGATATTGTAATAAAAAGTATATTTTATTGAATAAAATTTTTTTTTTTTTTTTGAAAAATACCAAATATCATGTATATTGACTTAATTTCGTGTTAAAATGATCCTCAAAATGTGTGGTAAATCTATCTATGATAGGTGCGTGCACAAATGTCGAGATGCGTGCATTTTGCAAATCTGAGACAAGCATTAACAAAATAAATAAATAAATGGGTGCCGCTTTGATTTGGACGAGCAGAGCGAATGGACAGCGCAAGAAAAGCAAAAAAGTTTTTTTTTTTTAAAACTTTTTTAAACTTCCTTTTAATCCAATACAAAATACATTTGCATAGTTTACAAAAATGTTTATACACTAGGTACATTCAATACAATTTTATTTTTACATATGGATGTAGCCACTCCACTGGCCCACAGACACGTCCCGGAGTGTCAGGGTATTATTTATTTTATACATAATTGTACATTCTTTCACATCAATTGTGTGTAGAAATTCAAAAGACATAAAAACTAAAACATACCTACATCAATAAAACGAAAAAGAATTTACAAGAAACTGAAATTATATTCTGATATATGAAGCATGTTCCTCAGCTTCCTGTCTAGTCTGTTTAGCAATCCATTTATGGACTCGAGCTTTGAAAATATTGTTTTTCATTTTGTTCACCGATAAGTCCTTACTTAAAAAGTTGTATAGCTTAGGGGCCAGAAAAGTATAATGCCTTTTGTCCGTAATTTATTTTTTTCTTTTGAAGCAGAAGTATTGTTTTTTGTCTCTAGGATGTGAATGTTGATAGATAATGAAAAATGAGGAAGATCAAGAAAAACGTAGCCTAGTGGAAAGTGGAAGCATTTTTTTTTTTAAAAAAAAAAAGAAATATTTGCGTTCTTATGATTTACCCAAATATTTAATTTTGAGGGCCATTTTCAACGAGTTGTAAATAACTCACTATTAGAAAATGGAATCAAGTTGGGGTACAGTGGGATTCGAACCACAGACCTTTGGTCCGTGAGTCCGAGACACTAGCCACAGGACCACAACCCGATCAAACAAAGCATGTTAAACATTATTTATTTATTTTTTATTTTTGCCCCACAACAGGCCAGGAGGCCCATTACAGTGGTGAATTACTTAACAGAACACCCAGGCTTGAGAAAACTCACATTTTAATGTTTGTGTTCTCACCAGGAATCGAACCCGGGACCTTGGTATTACGACCAACATAGGTGAAATGGAGAGTATTTTTCTTTGTGTTCCTATTGACTACCTTAGACAAAGACAGCTTAAGCTGTTTTATCTTCCTGCTTGCAGAACCAACCTGCCGATGGAAATGCCAGTAGGAAGAGCAATGTCTTTACTCAACCGTATCTCTTCGGATATTGACATCTTTCATATTAGTGAAAAAAAGTTCAGAGAGGATAGCATAATTTCTCTATAATTGCTGGGTATTTTTATTTTACCATTTTGGTATATTTAAATTTTAGTATTAAATTTTTCGTGTTATGTATGAATTGAAATATTTTGTACATAAACGTTTATAAAATAAATCAATTGAAATAATTGAAAATTATGGAAGGAGCATCATGGCTCAGGAATTAACGGAGACATGGGTTTGGTGCAGCAGCGCTGATAAGACCTGCCCAGGATCACGACTAATTCAGAATGATGGTCGTCAACCTCCGGTAAGAGCGGCAAAAGAAGAAGAGTAACTGTTGGAAAATTTACCTTTTGTTTGCCTGTCCGGTAGAATGTAATTAATTAATATCCAACCGGACAGCCCCGTTCTGAAATTTGGCAACACTGTTTAATCCATTTACGTTTATTGTTTATGAACAAAGGAATTCGCGTAATCTCATGTTTTCGGTATTTACATTTCAACCATTGAGAGGTCCACATTACGTCAAATGTATGTAAATATCTACATTTTAGCGTAAATACAAAGTGGGCATACCTTTGTAGATTCCGAACGTACGGTTTTTTAGTCCGTTTTTTGCGTTTTTCAATTCCAATTTTTATTACTGTGGGAGATTTAATTTGAAATCGAATTTAATTCTCATGTTTCTCTATTTACATTTAAATTAAAGATTAAAGATGATTTCCATCCACAATCCCTATTTCTTCTCGAACTCAAATAGTATCTATGCGGCTCAACTGTGGAATCCACTTAATATCAAAGATGCCCACAATATCTTTTTTTTTCAGGAACACAACAGCCCAACATTACAGTGTTGAATTACAGCAGAAAACACCCAGGCTTGAGAAAAATCGAACCCGAACCTTTCGTGTGTGAGTCAAGAATCTTGACCACTCCACCACAGGGCCGCTTCTTTAATCCATCTTCCTTTCGTCTTTCCCTTTTATTTCTTTTCCCTATTGAGTACTAGAATTAATTTGAGGTAATTTGTTTACAAATATTTTTATTTCCATAAATTTTATATTTGAACTCCTAACTTTGTGGTTATTCATTATAATAAAATAAATAAACACCACCTTGTTTTTAACCACTTATTTTTTAATTGTTTTACCAACCGGTTTCAAAGCTATACAAACCTTGTTATCAAGGTATACTTAACTATAGTTAGATATATTATTTCCCTGTATCTTCAAATGTTCAATGCATCTACTGACACCTATATAGAATGCTTGAAAATAATCTATCACAAGATGGGCTATCTCTTCGATCTAGCAACGAGAGAACCGTTTCTATACCCATTCACCGCTAAAAAAAAATGCCTACTCTTTCACAGCTGCTCGATTGTGGAATAATCTACCAACGAATGTCCCTTCTTTATTCACATTTAAATTACGTTAAAATGTCACTATCCGAATGTTGGATTTGTTCTTTTCTTTTCCTTCTTTTCTCCCACTTTAACCCCCTCTTCTCATCATAGCATAGTGTAGATATTTACTTTATTTCTGTTTCCAAAAAAATACACTTTTTTTGTTTTATTTATTAAATTGACCGCATAAGCTAATAATTACAAAAGTTATACAAATAGAAATAACTTTAAGGAACATAGTAAAAAAACATAAAACTATGTAGCAATGACAATCAAGGGCTATAAAATAATGGGGTCTAATATATTGATAAACACGATCAACAGATTAAATTCAACAATTAAAGTAAATCCATGTCAATTCGTCTTCATCCTTACACTGTATTAATGGCGAAGAGATATCCGAAAATCCGGAAGATCTATCCCAAAGAATTCCAAGTAGTGTAACGAATTGACTTATCTACACATTCTGGACGTGGACATAAAAACAAAAGTGGCTCTTAGAAGATTTGATAAATAGAAGATTTTGACTTCTGGTGACATGGTTGGGAACATGAAAAAAAATTGATTGCAACAGAGATGGGACATCACTTATAGCATTAAGTATTTTGAAAATGCATAAAGGGTCCATCTCCGTTGTACGTTTTTTCCAATGAAGACAGATTGAGAGATTGTTGAATTCCAAATTAAGTATAATAACCCCTTTGAAATCTAGTTTAAAGTTAAAATATTCTTACGTATTTACACACAGGTTGAGGTAAAAAGGAAGAAATTCCTTTAAAGCATTACATATGTAAACTGCAAGACCATGCTGAAATTTTTTGATTAGGGAAGCAGTCATTTGGTACTAAGTACTTGTACATACATAGGTAAAATTTGTGCTTACTAGTAACACAGAAATTCAAATTCAGTGCTTTGAAATAAACCATAAATCAATTTTGCCATTATTTCAGCGTAAAAGAGTTATATGTCATAGTTTAATATTATAATGCCATCGTGTCAATCGATTTAAGTGCTAAATTTGTTATAAAACCGTCACAATACATAGAAAATAAACCTGGATATGCTTGTTAGGATTGGTTCCAAAGATATTAATGATCTCTAGTTACACATGCGCGGACTTGTAAAATTCTGTACTGACAGCCCGCCCTTAAGGAACTAAGCACTTGCGTAGTTCCATAATCCAGAATCAGACAAAGCGCGGTGTACTTTATACCAGTTCGCGCATAATTGCGTGGTCGAAAGGTTGTGTGTGGGGTTGTCGCAGTTTTTAGAAAGTTATTGATGAATGATCATAAAACCGTTTTAGATTGCTTCGATTAAAACAACAAACCAATAATAAATTATTTCTTGTAGTTATTTAAAGGATTAGTTAACTTATAGCTGCTTTTATTAAATAAAAAGAAAATAGATACTGATTGTTTCGAGGTCAAATTTTTAGGGAAGCATTGGTTTCATCCAATATATGAACGGACCGCGCATGGTAAACTGTTTATGTTTATGAAGTATTTTTTTTTTTTTTTGTTTTCTTACAATAAACATAATAATAAAACAGAGTAAAAAAATAAAGCATAATTATATATAAACAAAATACATATTTATAGAAAAATAGTAAACAAAAAATCCCACAAAGGCATGGCCTGTTTGTGGGTATACAAGAAAATGTCAATGAATTTTTGCTCCTATAATAAACAATGGACAGTTATAATATTTTTGTATAACATAACAAAGAAAAAATAAAATATTCTGTAAAAGATAATATGTTTTTTTTTAATAGTAATTAAAAAAGGAAATTTAAATAAATAATTTAACTAAAATTACGATTTTTTAGAGCCCATCAAAGCTGATCTTCAAAATGTAAAGAAATTTTTTGTTATCACTCAATATAATTATTTATAATTGTTCTTCATCAGCCGGTGTATGTAAGTGCATCTTTGAATAATTGTATTAAGTAAATATTTGGATATCAAAGCAAAACACTTCGAACTTAAGTATTTGATTCCAATCTTGAGCTAATAACCCGTAAGATTAAGATACGGCAGAGCTTTATTCCCCTACAAAGAATGTATTGTGATTTGCAACCAGCGAACCGGAAACATCCTAAGAAGTTCCGGATTCTTGATAAAACGGGAACACGACAAATTGCTCATTATGAAGAGAGCGAAAATTCTCACGAACGGCTTAATTCGCAATAAAAATTCATTTAATTTGGAAAAAATACATTCGTAGAATGGCGACGCTAGCCTCCACAACACGTGAGATGATAATATTCGGAGTATTGAACATATGCAAAACTATTTTCTCAGACAATTAAATTTCTAAAATAATGTTCCGTTTTCAAGTACGGCTGAGTCCGCTAATTTTTCATAAAATTCAAAATTCAAAATCTGGCAACTCGGCATTTCAAGTTTAATATGAGCTTTCTGCATAAAATTGTTGAAAATATTTCATAAAGAGTCCCTGTCCTCAGAACTCGTCAATCTGTACTCTTCGACATTCCACGCTAACGGACTAGTAGGAAAAAAAACTAAGAAAAAGCTACTTACACTAATGATCTGCCGTTGACTCATTTTATGTTCATAATATACCGACTTTTTTATATCTTTTGTATGCTGACATACAGATGTATATGTGTGTATATATTTTTTTTATAAGTCCATGTTTCCAACAGTTTTTCATTTTATTTTTGTATAACTGAACTCATTATCATGTCATATTTTATATTGTAAAAGGCACTTTTGCCGTATAATTAACAAATAAATAAAATAATAATAAATAGTAAAAATTAATAACTTCATATTTGTTAGTTGTGAAACTTTAGTTATAAATATAAATGTTTTGGAAACAAAGAGGGACGGCACTATACCATGTCTTCTTCCTTTTATATGGTTTGTAAATTTATTGTATTACTTTTTTTTATTGTGTTTAATTTTTTCCCTCTCCTTCAGTATTCATAATAAATATGTGAAACCTGTTATTGGTCTTATTTCATTAAATTGTTTGCTTACATATGTTTGATTTTTATAATAAATAAATATATAATTAAGTCAATAACGTTATGAATACGTCCAAATGTATTTAAAAACATTTTAAGGAAGGCAATATGGAAATCTATGCGTTTACAGGGCTTATAACCTGTCATTGGCTGGTTTAAGTGGCCACTTATAAACATATTTATTTTTTTTATAAAAAGAGAACAATTCTAATTCTTATTTTTTCCTAAAATATTTAAATTTTCAGACCATTTCCTAAAAGTCGTAAATAACTTGTGCTAGAAAAATGGAAATCGAGTTTTGGGAGAGTCGGATTTGAACCTCAAAATTTTGGCCCGTGAGTCAACAACACCACAACCCGGTTCTAAATTTGTTTAATTTAATTATTAATTTAAAATTAACACTCCGATAGGCGCGCCCGAAAAGTCACGTAAACAGTCGCACTGGATTTGTCAGATCTGTACACCGAAATTTTATTGTTTTCCTAACTTAAACTGGGTAAACAACAATTATAACAAAATGCTACTTTTCCATACTTTTACTAGACATATTTGAACATTTAAGATTGTAAAAAAAGATTTCATTGGTTATACTTTATACCTAAAGAAAACATGTCAAATCAATCCGAATACTGGACACATGAATAGATCTGTCAGATCCAGTACGACCATCGGAATGTTAAATGCACATTGGTTCATTCGATTTTTGTTATTTATTGATAAATATGATGAAACTCCATAGTAATTATATTAAAATAAATTAATGAAAAATACTAATATATTATCAAGCATTCTAAAGATGCCTGTTAGGGGGTGACAGTGCTTATTGGTCAAATAAATAAGTGTAAGTGTTTTAAATTTACAACTAATATTTTTGCCTCCTCTTCACAGTAGTAGCTGATCAAATATGAAATAATCTTCCCACTTATGTCAGAGACACCCGCCCCTTCTTTATTTACATTCAAATCACGTAATAAATGTCAGTTGGTGAATATTTAATTTTTTCTTTTTCCTTCCCTCTTTCCTTCGATTATAACCCCCTTCTTTCTTCAAAGTTTAGTGTAGATATTTAGTCAATTTTTATTTCTTAAAAATTCTATATGTTTATCTATATTTTGATTTATAATAAAAGTATTATAATATCCCAACAATATGTTCATTTACCACTGATTTTCTCAAATTGGACGGTTAGGGTTGGTAGTAAAAAATTGCCTTAAGGCAATAAGCCCGCCCCTATGCATATGTATGTAAATTGTTTATGTATGTGAAGTGTTTAAATAAATATTCAAATATAATTTATTATGTTACTGTAATTCGATATTTATAAGCATGTAAGTAAACTGAAACCGCTTTTGAAAATTGTGAAATTGAAGGGGCGTAGGAAAAAGTAAAAATATACTATTGGTTGAGAAACAAGCACCTGTTGCTATCGATTAGTCGAAATTTGAATACAGAAGAAATTTAATTTTCGAACAAAAAGAAATATACTTCGTTCTTTTGTCGTAGAATTAAATTGTTCTATTGTGCGCTTATTGTGTGATACTTAGAAAACAAAAGTATGTTTAAATATAATTGTGTACTTGCTAAAAAAGTTATTCTTTTCTGACCTGAATTAATCCCTGTAAATATGAAAGCATTTTTTATCGTTTATGTATTCAAATTGTTTTTTAAAATTTCGTATTTTTAATGTTAAATTTATATTTTTACATTTGAGACATTATTTCACAATTATTTTAATACACACTGGGAATAAAAACGATGAATAAATAAAAAAAATATATTTAAAGCACTTTGTAGTTATTTATTATAATAAAATAATAAAACTACTTCGTTTTTAACCATTATTTTTTTTAACGCATCGATCTCAAATTACTATCCTTTCAAGACAAAAAGACTTGATTTATTAGCTCCGCGTGTAGTATTTAGTAAATATGGACAAATTAAAATAAGAAATAATTAATTAGTTTGTTGAGAAAGAAGATTGTATAGCTTTAAAACCGGTAGGTGAAAAAAAAAATAGTGGTTTAAAACAAAGTTATTTTATTTTATTTATTTTATGCTAAATAAATAGTCAAAGTTTGTTGAAACACGTGTTATTATATCTTTGTATGTTTGTTCTTCCGATCAAATTACGGTAATGCTCCAATTAACCGGATTAATAAGTGCCAGACGTTATCCAGATTTGAGAAAATTTGAAAATCAATTGACTACTAAATTAAGGTAATTTTAAAAAAATGCAAAATTTACTATAAGATCATTTTTACTTTCTCTTATATTGACGACGGAATTCTTTTCCGTTTAGAAGACATTTTAGTTAGACCTTTACATCACAGAACTATAATTATAACATCTCCTTTATTATTATTTCCTGATGACGATCCGGATATTTGGTAATCTGAATTGACTGGACTTTGGATAAACAGATTTCTACCGTAGTTTAATTTTAGTAAAATAAATTTAAAACTCGCCTGAAGTAAGATGGATGAATTTGCTTTAAAACAAGCCAGCTAGAAGCTAGCTGTCAAACGTGTAATGCTGACTATCAACATAAGCAGAAATAAATAGAGTTGTACTTACAGAAACCAAAAATTAAATAATAAGCTTGCCGCTTTTAAATTTTGGTGAGCAATAGAATAAATAAAACAAAATATTCGTGTTTATTTTAATAAACATCCAGCCTTCAAAGAATAACGACTTTTAACTTGTTTTGATTTTTCATTATTGTTTTTTTTTATTCGTATACAGAGAGAAAACTCAAGATAGTGAAAGAACATTCTAATATCATAGGTAGATAATAACTTAAAGGAAAGTACATTATATTGTCCTGCGCTTAAATTATTTTCTACTTATGAGATAAGAATGTACTTTTCTCATCTTGAGTTTTGTCTCTGCACATGGTCTGCTGGAAAAACATGCAATATCTATACATACAATAAATAACGAATAATACAAAATATTAAATAAATAATCATTTGAATAAAAAATGCAGCATAAAGAAAAAAAATAACAATCAGCAAAAGACTTACCTCTTTATAAAACTGTTTCTAAAAAAGCAGAAAAATATTTACTAAATAATTAATTACAAAACGAATTAAAAGTAATAGGCCTGCATAAAAATAAACACATAAATAATACTAAAAATATTCCCAAATAATTTAATATGTTGTTATTTAAAGGGAACTTTGTTATTTTCGTGGCAATAAGGATATTTTAACCTTCTGTGTCATACATTTAAAAGCAAAAATTTTGAACGTAATGTTTTATAACAATTTAATTTCAAATTAACCAGTCTGATGATGTCAGTTACGACAAAACCTGGGCAAAAAAGTGGTATTAAAATAAATAGGTATTTTGCTTTACATCATGAAAGGAGCCTTGTCCTCGGGGGACCACTGCATGTTAAAAAGCTCGCCGCCTACCTAATTGCCCGGTACTTTACGGATCTGGGCTTGGAGGGGGAGATTTAGAAAAATGAGATCCCTCGCCATCCACACAGTAGCCAGGCTCTTTATAGACCTGGGCTTGGAAGGCGAGAACTATTCACAGGTTCCAGTGACGTCAGGAGCTTAAATAGCACTGACCCCAACATTTAAGAATGAATAGTGTGTTATTATTACATAAAAATGAAGTTCCACCAAGAAACGACAATATAAAATTCAATCTCTTAAAATTTATTGTTTCAAACTTTAGTTTTTAACTCGCCCGTTCCTGTGATGTAAACGGCGTTGCAAACTGCACTCAATTAATGAATATTTTGGCAACTGCCATGAATTGACTTTAAATTGACTTCAATTTATTGTCTTATATTTCACTTAAAGATTCTTCTCATCGTTTCTTTGAATCCCTTAAAATAAATATGTGTATATTTATGTTTTTCCTTTTATTAAAAAAATATTATTACTATTTTATTTTATTTTTACATCTGAGCATGTTTTTCTTTCTTTATTTCAATTCTTATTTTTTAATTACTCTTACAAATTTTCTTCATTTTTAATATTATTTCCATTTGTAAATACTCACTACAAAATACAAACTTTAAAATATTTTTTTTTCACTTAAATTTTAATTTTTAAACAACTTTCATTTATGATTTTCTTTTTCCTTCTTTTTTTTATACTTTCATAATTAACCTTACATATAATTGCTTTATAATATGGAAACTTCACTGGTCCATTAGAATTAAGTCTAATTGTGTAAAATATTAAACTTTGTAACCGTACTGTATGTTTCCCAAATAAAAAGAAAATTAAAAAAAAAAAAAAAAAATTTAAACGATTTTTTTTATGATCTTCAAGGAATTCATAATACATAAGATAAATAATTTATCTATTATTAAAGTAAATTCGGTAATTTTAAATGAAATATTTGGTCCAGCAGGATCTCAGAAAATGACAATGATCGAGTACACCGAGGCAAATAAATGTAACATTCATTCGAGAGAAAGATGTGTAATATAAATAGATCACACCTCCGTCTTTCCTTCCCTTTTTACCCCCTCTACCCTTCGTGTCAGTAAGATACACAAATAATAAGATGAAAAGAGGCAGTCAGGCTATCATTTCCTAGCCTTAGGTTATCTCACAGTGACTCGAGGAAGTTTTTTCACACAGTTTGTTAGAGGTTAAACGTATTGCGTATTGAGATAATAGAACTACATTTCTACGAAATCTGATCATTTCATCTTATAAACGTTTAAGTTTTGCTAATTATGTATGGACACAGGGGTGATCGCTTATTGCCAGATCTTTTAGAGAAACGAACAAATTTCCTTCAAAAACATATCAAAATATTTGGTAAGAATATATTAATGTAAGTCGCAACTACTTAAATTTTAGCACAGCTTTCTACCATCTACTAAAGTAGTTAAACTATGCCATCTATACTACGCTAAGCAAACTAATTATTTGCTTGTATAGCTGTAACTTACTTTCTGCCTTGAATTTTACTCGGTCTGAAAAACACAAAAACAAGTTAGTTATAAAGAAAAAGAACAATATTTATATTTTCACTTAAAAAGTCATGTCAACAACGATAAATAAATAGTATTTTTATGTATGAAAAATATATAAAATACCTCTTGTTAATTAAACCTTGTTTATTATTTTATAAAAAAAGACATGTTTTGTAAATACTTTTTTAAATAAGTGATGTTATGATAATAATTTCGTTATAATAAATTGAAAACCAAAAAATATCTTAATTCAAATAATTTACAAACTACGAAAAACGTTTTTTTATTATTTTTTTAATATGATATGAATAGGTACACGTTCTATTTTAATTTGTTGCAACAAATAGGAAATACATTTTTCAGAAGGGAATATGGAAGTCTAGACAGGGCTTATGACATGTCATTGGCTGGTTTAAGTGGCCACTTTACACACTGTGTAATATTCACCACTCTGCCTGTATTTGAACATCAACATTTCCTCAACTCTTTTATCTGTTGACTTTTATAATGACAAAGCACAAACAAATATTTACAAAATATTTGTTCGCGCTTTTCCTTACTGAATTTGGTAAGTAAAGGATTAAATATAATCAATTCGAAATGAAAAATAAAATTGCTTGCTTGTATAAGGGAATCCAAAGAAAGACATATAGTCTTTAAAACGGATTCAGGTATGTGGTGGATGCTTTCAATGTTGACTTTTATAAAATAAAAGAGCTGAAATCTTAATCATGTGGATGAGATGACAGGTCATAAGTTCTGTAAATGTCTAGACTCCCATATTCCCTTCTCAAAAATGTTTTCCCTCCCTATTGCAACAAATTAAAATATGAACAACTCCCTCGGGAGAAAATCCAGCCAGTCTGTAAGCATTCGGACATACTCAAAACATTGTTGAGGTACACATTGGTTTATCAATATCTAACAACATAATCAGTATGCATTAAATTAATATTTGAAGTTTGAATTAATGTTTTAATAATGTAACTAAAAAATATGATGCTGAATGAACATGATACAGATGAAAGAATTAAAGGAATATAGATGTTCAAATATGGGCAGAATGGTGAATGTTATACATTGTGTAAAGTGGTCACTTAAACCAGCCATTGACAGGTCATGAGCCCTGTAGATGCCTGGACTTCTATAATACCTTCTCTTAAATGTTTTTCATCTCTGTTGTTATATGTTAAGAACTTAATAATGTAATAAAAACAATATTAACTTAACTTAATTATGTGTAATATTTCAATTAAAAAATTAAAAAATAATTTGTAAAAACAAAATTATTACAAAGCATAGACAAAGAAACAGTCATGTTCAGAAACCGGTAGGCAGATTAAATTTATTAATTGATTTTACTCAAAGTAAATGGGTAATTATATTACAAATAATACTTAAGTTTATAATATATATCGTTAAAAAATCGTATACGTGAGTGTTCTCCTAAGAAAAAAAAACAAACAAACATTTTGCTTTAGGAAATATTGCAAAATGGTTTAAAGTGAATAACTTAATAACAAAATACATTTATAATATTTACGGGTTAATTAATGATGAAGCTGTTTATTCTGCGGATAAAATAATATCGAATATGATGAGTAAAAATGTACACAAACTGTTAAAAACACGAGAACTAAACAATTGGACTCTCCTGACTTGCTAAAAATGATTCAATTCCGAATACCTGTTAGGACTACTAGACATAATGTCCCATTTCACATAGAGATTGCTGCCACTAATTATGCTATGAATTCGCCTGTTTCAAGATTGCACAGTCTAGGGAACCAGATCAATTGTATTGCCATTTTTCACATTAGCCAAACGAAGTTTAAACTTACCTTTAAAGAAATAGCTTAGGATTTTGACTGATGTTTAAGTACATTTATAAAAAGAGAAAAATAAATGTTTAAATAAAATACACGTCAAATATATTTATAAACGTACGATTTTTTTATTTTTTTTAATTTTTAATATTTAATTTTTTTAAAAGGTTTATTATTTTATTTCTTGTTATATTTTCAATTTTTAAAACGGTTGAGAACCCCTCAGCTCTTATCAGTAGACAGTTAGTATTATTCCTGGGGCATTCAATATACATTGCAACATTACCAACAAATCAATGATTTATGATTTTTGCTATTTCGAATATACCGCGATATCTTTATTTTAATTATTTTTCTACCTAAGTATGTTAAGTATTAAAATCCCAAAGTTATTATACAGAACATTTATAAAACAACTGTGTAATATGTATAAATATATTGTTATTATATTATTTCATAATTTTATAAGAGAACACTGTATGTTAATTGTATTCATGTTTATAAAAGGCATTTGTGCCGTGAATTCACTTACAATATTAATAATAATAATAATAATAAAAATATCACGTTTTATAGTTCCAGTAATATTTAGAGTTTTTTAAGCGCTGATAAAATAAAAGAAATGCTGGCGGTACTCGGAAGCAAGGTTATTTCCGTAGGGGAGAAAGTGAGCTTCCTGTTGGATCATTGCATTTGGGCTGCAAGCTGCCACCAACCCCCGATATCCGGTTTGTGAATTGTGAAAACGGCTCCACCAGTAAATTAATATCCTGGTCATTTGAAAAGTACGAAGTTACCTTACAAAGCAAACTAAAAATATTTTTACAATACTTCCGAATACGTTTAAAAACTTATTTCAATTAACTTTGAAATTTCATGTTTATTAGTGTTTAATTAATTTATGCTTCTACTACTACCAACGGAGGGGGAGGATGGACCGCCACACCCGTCTATCCAGACAAACAATTTTAGTATCATCCACATTCATTTTTATAATCCTCATGGATTTTATCCTAAGGAAGTCAATTCCACTAGATTCTCCATCTCTTTTCCCCGAAAAATATGCGACTTTAGAGTACGCCGAGGATGTCGTTATAATTGACGATTCAGTCAGGGGTCTTCAGGCCAGTGTAACTAGTCTTAATAAGTACTCCGCATGCATGGGTTTAAAAACAAAAATATCGCGTTTTATAGTTCCAGTAATACTTAGAGTTTTTTTAAGCGTCATAAAAGAGTTGACTCAAAAGGTTTTTTCTAATCAATGTGAACACGGATATGAAACAAGAAATCAACATGAAGTAAGACTACCATTTTGTAAGGAAACAGGGCTATGTATAGCGTGTGAGCTCGCCAATATATGACAGCAAAATTTTTATTGTCTTTGAATTTCCTAGAGTTTTAACCATCGAAAAAAAAGAAGATTGCAAATAAAATCAACAGACAACGGAAATTTGATGTGTATTATTTTAATAGATTGTTTATAACACAAAAATACATAGAGAAATATGCATTTTTATTTTTTGTAATAATAACAGTCTAGTAAATTCGAATAAATAAAAATACGCTTTATATTAACAATATTAATTAAAATGCAAAAATAACATTGAATACTTGAAAAATAAATATTACTGAGTGTTACAAACATAATTTAAAAAACGGATAGCGATTAAAAGTAAAAACTATCTTTAGTTTAATTCTTATAGCGATAAATACATAAACATTATAAAACAGGAGTTATACAAATACAAAAATAATATTGTAACTAGGTGGCTACCTACACGGTTAAATTTCGAAACACCACGCAATTTCTTATCTCGGCTGCGCTATGTAAAATGAAAAAAAAAATTTAAATTAATAATTTCATCACGTCATGAAGTCGCCCCTGGGTAGCGCCTGCTAACGTCAATCAACAAAAACATCCTCGTTTTAATTACAATATTTCGGCTACGCCATAAATCTCTTTTTTTAAATAATTTCTCACGTCACAAAGTCGCCCCTGGGTAGCGCCTGCTAACGTCAATCAACAAAAATATCCTCGTTTTAATTACAATATTTCGGCTACGCCATGAATCTCTTTTTTTAAATAATTTCTCACGTCACAAAGTCGCCCCTGGGTAGCGCCTGCTAACGTCAATCAACAAAAACATCCTCGTTTTTATAACAGTATTTCGGCTACGCCATGAATTTCTTATAAAAAATGTCAAAACGTCACAAAGCCACTCTCTGAGTGTCGCTACTGACATCATTTACAAAAACATAATTATTTGTGCTTTTTTCAGGTACGCAACATTTTTTTTAAATGCACCTACCTAACCGATAAAATACTATTAGTAATTAAACCAAGGTGGGCTTTAAAGTTCCGTATGGCCAAATAATATTATTTATTATTAGAATATTATTGACATGTAGTTCAAGCATTGCTGCATTCACGTTGCTTTACTTCTGAGAGCTCAACTGCTATGTTTTTCTATGGTTATGTTAATGTCATCTGTCATGTATTGGCGAGCTCACAGGCTATACTTACGCCAGGAAACAAATACACAGACTCGTTGATGCACCGATCTGTACAGTTATATAATAAGGAAATGCTATTAGAAATAAGAGAGCAAAAAAATATTATTTCATTTAAATGTCAGTTAAAAAAACATGTGTTTAGCAGATAAGTTAGTTTTTAAAAAGTAATCTTATTTGTGTTGGCTTTATAGAAGTTTTTTTTTTTAAGTGTACGTATATTGTTTGGAAATGTTAATAATTAGTATATGTTTTAATAATAATTAGATATAAGTTAATATTAGGACATTTATTTATTTGGTTTGTACAATTTTAAGACTAAATAAAAAAAAACAATATAGCGAAAACCCATGTACTGTGTATCACTTTATCCCTGATGCCCAAAATCCCCTGACTCTGTCAAACCAATTCATCGGAAGAGTCCAGAGTTTCAAATACGTCGTCATCGGGCAAATACATCGGGCTGAACCGTTTAACCTACTAGGCAACGACGAAAAACAAATTTTTAATTTTTATTTATTTATTTATTTATTTATTCACACTCTTTATCAAAATACAATTCCATATTCACTTTGCCCAGCTAACAAGGGTACATACCCCGTTCCAAGCTAGGCAATTACATTTTAATATATTATAATACTTAACAAATTAATATAGAGCACAGACAAACAAAATATAAACTTATTCAGATACACATTTTGATTCATATACATACAGACATACACATATATACACACATGTATATATAAATATACACATATATACACATGTACATACACACACACGTACATACACCCATGCGCATACACATACATACATTCATAAAAACATAGACAATTTATTTATGCGATACTTCATGGTTGTCATCTATATATATATATTTTTTAAATTATTCCTTATTTTTTATATTTTATTTTTGACATCCAGTAAGGTTCTCCAATCCGTGGCATGCATCAACTTTTCTGACTCCCTACGACCAATGTCATGAAAGAGCGAGGTCAACACCTTCCGTAACTTGACAACACTCCCGTCTTTCCACGATTCTGGCAAAAGGTTATGGACCTTTTTGCCTACGTTATAGTGTTGTCTCGATGCCAGAACAGTGTTGACCCCTTCACTTAGTATCAGATCCCTATTAGAGTATTTTGTATTATGGTTGTGGTTGACGCTTGGGTAAATGTCTCTCTTTATGTGTGTAACCACTACCGTTCTCAATATATACTGTTGAATAATATTCAGTACTCTGAATTCTTTGAAGAGCAAGTCACTTGGATAGCGAAATGTTTTTTTTAAGATGACTCGGATTAAAGATTTCTGTGCAATTGCTACAGGTTCAAGGGCGGTTTTTGTGCAAGCTCCCCAACCAATTAGACCGTAAGTCAACACAGAATTTGCCAGTGCATGGTATAGGTGTTTCAAGTCCGGGACTTTAAGTATATTTCTAAGTGGGATGAAAAAATGTATTAAGCGCTTAATTTTTGCAGTTATAGTTTCAATTTGTTCATTTCATCTCAAATTCTGGTCTATAATTATTCCGAGATATTTTATACTTTGAACACTACTCAGTTTTTTGCAGTTGCAATTTACCATCACTGAACAATTATGTAGTTTTATGCTTCTCATTTTTCATTATTCAATGTCCGCTCCCTTGTTGGAGCATATGGTATCCACAAATATCCACAAAGCATCTCTGCCGGCTGCCAGCTCCTGCGCATCCTCCCAAGTCAGGTTCGTGTCCCGTAGTTCTGACACGAACTACCGACGGACAGTCAGCAGTGCACGTCCAGGACGTCGAGAACCTTATGCCTTGTAAAGTAGGCAAGTGTGGTTAAGACACTCAGGAGGCATCCGCAGTACATGACCAAGCCAACCGTATCGCCTCCGCTTAAAGACAGTTGTCACCGAAGTTTGTTGCGTCCGTTCTCTTGTTACTTAATAAAAATGTTTTGAATATGTGCACATTTTTGCCGATAGGCTCTCTAGGAAGTTATTTAGATATAAGTTGCAACAATTTTTTCCCTCTATTTGGCAACAAATTATGATCTAAATAACTCAAGGAACAAAATTCAGCCTATCTACAAACATTTGCAAATACTCAAAACATTGCTGAACCCTATAAACGCTCAACTATTAATATTCCCTTCTCGAAAAAAACTTCATCTCTGTTGAAAAAACAAATAAATCAATTTGAATGCAAACAGTATGTTGTCCGTTTATTCCCTAGAGGAGACATCGCACGTGATTTATGTAACGTTTTAGTACATTGTCCTAGGGATCAGCAACCAACATGCGGTGGTTTCCATTTCCGGCCCGCCGCCATCTTGTTTCCGCTTCCCTTCAGGACGCACTTCCGCTATTACATCCTAAAATATTTGCTATCTGGCGCCATAATCGCAGCTGTAACAATCGATGGTTGATCTATCTCAGAAAGCAAGTAATGCTCTGTAAAATATCTACTAGTACCACCAGCACGGCATTTTTATCCGTAGGGGTAGGTAGAGAGGATGGAACGCCACACGCGTTTGTCCTGATATACATTCATAGCATCTTCCTCATTCATACATCTTGACAAACACGCTATACGATTGTGTCTGCCTTTGTTTGTCTGCCTTTGTTTAAGTCAAAAACGATCCTTATTATATTTTACCTAAGCTTTTATGCATACAAGTAAACACTAATTTAATAAAATAAATAAAACAATTTTGTTTTTAACTGCAATTATTTTTTCCCCGACCGGTTTCAAAGCTAAACAAGCTTTTTCCTCAAGGAATATATAACTAATGAGTTATTTTTTATTTTGTTTTATCAGTATGCTGCCAATGAAATAAATAAATCAAGCATTTTTGCCTTGAAAGGATGGTAATGTGAGATGGATACGTTCGAAACTAAACTAGAGTGGACTAAAAGAAATATTGTTTATTTGGTTATTGATTATTTTTTTCTTATTGTGAATCACTTTTTTAATTTCTACGATTTTCAAGATGTCTAATTTTTATATTTTATTTTCAACATGAAGTACTTTTAATCCAGTGTCTTTATTGAAGTTATGATTATTTTCTATCAGATGGTTTGTGAATTCAGAAAAAAATATTGTTATTTAGGCACCTTAAGTATTTTTTAACTCTTGTGTTAGAACTTGTCCAGATAGGGCGAATTCGCTGCGATTCTCTCGTGCGTTATACGCGCGACCGTTGCGTCCAGAAGGAGCGTACCAACGCGCGAGCATTTGGGGACGAATTAGTCAGAAGAAAACATGGAGTTGAACGAAGCGCACTTGATATGTGCACTTGCGCTGGAATTTGCGCGTCAACTGGACGCAACAAGGCGTCTCTAGTATCTCGACTCGCATGTAATACGCGCGAATCAAGTAATAGTCGAGTCTGGCGAAGTGCACACGATTTACGCGCGTATTTAGAATTCGCGCGATGCTTGTGGACGCGATGTATTGGCGCCGAGTATCTCGCTAACGCGCGAACGAATTCGCCCCTTCTGAATAAGCTATTTAATTTTATTTATTTTATTTATTTTATTTATTTTATTTATTTTATTTATTTTATTTGTTTTATTTATTTTATTTATTTTATTTATTTTATTTATTTCATTTATTTCATTTATTTTATTTATTTTATTTATTAAAAAAAAATACTTAAACAAATAGCATATAACGAAAAAAAAACAATAATACTACAGTAACAAATAATAGAAGCAATACAACAAATAAAATCAAAACAAGTTTAAACATTAGACAGACATGATGGAATCGAGGTAATTTCTACAAATATACAGTAAATTTATTGGGAATATTTTTTCAGTTTATTTGTAAAAAAAATCAATTTACAATTAAAATAATTAAGGTCTTGATTTTCATAAATAAATCTAATCATACTGTGTAGAGGCGCATGGAAACTTTAATTAGTCTTATGAAGGAACATTTAGATATATTTGTTGGAGAATAGTCGGAACATCAAATAAACTATTGAGTATTTTAAACATGCAAATTAAACTTTATATTTGTATGATTATTTTCTACGTATACTTTAGGTTTGTATAATAACGATTTTTAATTTCTTACATTTAATTAACGAGGCATTTATAATTAAGTAGTTTTAGTTTTATTAGTATAGGACTACTTATACCCTAAAAGATAAAAAATCTCCAACTTAGAACAGGCTGAGCCATGTTAGATGGAGACTGTTATAAACAGAGAACACTCAGTTTTAATTTTATATTAATTTGTTTAATATAGATTCCCTGCTTTTAAATATGTATACTAATTTTATGCAATAAATTTATAAAATAAAAAAAAATTAACCTGCATTAAATCTCGTAAGTGTTCTTTAACCACAAAATGCTTCAAATATAACATCTAAACGCTAATTTGTTTAAATAAATAAGTCAATCTAGTTAAACGAATTAGAAAATGTATACACACATTTATTAGATAAAGGAATATTTTTAAAATCAATCATTTAAAAATAGGTAATTACTCAATTGTACAATCTTTGTTACAATATGGTATTTTAGGATGGGGTAGTACATATGCCAATATATTAAACCCTCTTAAAATAGTACAAAGATTAATTATTAAAGTTATTTTAAAGAAATTCTCAACATTCAATACGGAAAGTCCATATAAAATATTTAAGGTTCATACAGTAGACACTCTTTAAAAAATAAATTATCTTATACACATTTATAAAGAAGAAAAATTAAAAGAATTGAAGATGAATAAGTCACCCAGATACCAACATAATATTAAAATTCCTAAATTCCATACAAGTCATGGTCAAAATAGCTTTGTCTTCAATGGTGTAAAAAATTATACTTTATAAAAACAAAAAAACTTTTATAAACAATGTTTGAGTATGTCCAAATGCTTGCAGACTGGCTGGGTTAAAATTAATTTAAAAAGTAAATATGAGTTGGTTTACAATTTAATATAAACTAAATAAAGGAATACGAAACAAATTTGAAAAATCGTTTGACCTGTATTCAGAAACTCGCCAGCTAGACAAAAGTATCACTTTTGGCCAGTGGGGAGATATAAATACATCTCTTGTCAAAGCAAATTGCCGCGGCGTTGCCAACAAAGCAATTCATAAAAAAACTCACACTTTACGGTAGACAAATCTTTAGCCATTGACTGATTGATATTTCAACAGAGAACGAGAATCATAGAGCAAAGATGTTGCAAAATCTATATATATATAAATGAATCGAAGTTATAAGTCTAGCAAAAGCTGTGGAGACAGCAGATAAAACTGTGTCTAGTTCCTAGAATAAACATTTTTTTGTAAAAACGAAACAAAAGGGACACGTCAATAGTAAATATCTATAGTATGTAAAAAAATCACTGTTCTAGTGTCATAATTCAGAGACAAAATACGGGAATCCGTTTATATGAAGAAAAATTGGATCGCGTTTCCAGTTAAGATTAAACATTGTTATTTATACTTACAAGACTTTACTTCATTATGCTTTTATGTTACCGTAGAAACAGGTTCAGTGTTCTTAATTAAAACTATCTACCTATTAATACACAAAGACGCGCGCGGAACCCTCTAAAATTATGACACTTAACTCATACCAAAAAGCACAGTCCTGCCCTACTTGTATTTAGTCGGTCTTTAACCGCCAGCCGGGTTTTGATGTGGGCTTGACATTTGGTTCGAAACCGAAATACTTGGTTGTGTCGTGAAAGCGTGTAAAAACCGTTCGGATAAACGTAAAAAAGATGGTGTAACTTTTCATTGGTAAGTAGGTACCTGGGTACTTGTTTATCGTTGAATTCTAAAACTTAAAACATTTTATTATTTTTATATATATTTTTTTGCAAATGTCAAACATACTTACCAACAGTAATGCATTTTGTGGAAGAATCCGTTTTTCGAAAATGTATCAAACGACCGCTAACATTATTTAATCATTACTAAAATTCCATTAAAAATGAGTAAACATGTAGAAATTATTACAACAGAGATGAAGAACATTTAAGAAAAGGTAATATAGAAGTCTAGGCATCTACAGGGCTTATGAACTGTCAATGGCTGGTTTAAGTGGCCACTTTACAAACTGTGTAACATTTACCATTCTGCCTATATATGAACAAAAAAAAAATGCTTTATTTGAATCCTACTTTGCCTTATATTATATACATAATATAATGTATGTATTATGTCTTAAAAGTGTATTACGTTAACTATGTAACTTTATTTTTAAATTTTAAAAATATCTTTAAAAAAAAAATATATTTGAAAAAAGGTTAATTATGTTTAATGTGTAACTTTTTCTAATTATATAGTATGTATAATGTTAAAGCCCCATGGGCGTCAAAGAAAAGAAAAATAAAAAAATAAATAAAAAAAAATATATATTTATATATTCCTTCAATTCTTTCACCTGTTGATGTTTGTGAAGAGCCATTGACAGGTCATAAGCCCTGTAGATGCCTAGACTTCTATATTACCTTTTCTTAAATGTTCTTCATCTCTGTTGTAATATGTTAATATAAACAGCTCCCCAGGAAGTTGAATCCAGTCCTTGTCTACAAAAATTTGGACAAACTCAAAATATTGTTGATAAATTACCTGGTCCGTGAAGAAGTATAGAAATTGAAGAAATAACATTTTCAGGCGTTGCCTAGTATGTAGGTGAAATAATTCAATTAGATGAATCTCACCCGCATATATAAAGGTTTCAGCTCTTTAACTTCACAAACATCAACAGGTGAAAGAATTTAAGGAATATAGATGTTCAAATATAGGCAGAATGGTGAATGTTACACAGTGTGTAAAGTGGCCACTTAAACCAGCCATTGACAGGTCATAAGCGCTGTAGATCCCTAGACTTCTATGTTACCTTTTCTTAAATGTTCTGAAGTTAAAGAGCTGAAACCTTTATTTATGCGGGTGAGATTCGTCTAATTGAATTATTTCACCTACATACTAGGCAACGCCTGAAAATGTTATTTTTTCAATGTCTTTACTTCTTCATGTGCCAGGTGGATTTATCAACAATAAATTTAGAATCCGTTAAAAATAACTGCTGTTTAGAAACGTTCAAATACAAACTTTTTTCATGTACAAAAAAAACATCCTACGAATTTTTCAATATATGCATTTTAGTCGAATTCAACGCTGGAAAATTGATGAAAAACACATAAATGATTCTAAATTTTTTTCCACTGAACATATTGAAGATGCTATTACTTGTAATCTTTAAGGAGGTATATTAAAAAAGAAACCACACGTAAATCTTTTAAGCCATCTAAAGGTGTATAGTGGGTTTTGCATATTGGTTTAATTGGTGTTCTGACGAAAAGACGGGTACGTCTCGAAACTGGTAGACATAGAAAAGTCGGTAAGTGATTATACACAAATATTTAATAACATTTAGGGAAATATATTTTTCTACTCCTCCATCTTTTTTGACGTTTATCTATTATATCATGTACCCTGTAGTCGTTCGAGTTTATCAAGCAGTTCACGGGTTAAATCAGTCAGAAACATCAGCGTAGTATAAGTGTATTTGTAAATGTTATTAATTATTGTACGCAAGTAACAACTAATCAAATATTTATACAAAATAAATATAAGTTTACGTACGCATGTATTTATGACCACAGTGGTTAAATTAAAACACACGTTCTTTGTCTGCCTGGATAGCTCAGTTGGTAGAGCATTGGACTTTTAATCCAAGGGTCCAGGGTTCAAGTCCCTGTTCGGGCGATTTTTTTTGGGGAAGATTAAAAAAAATAGGTAAATAAGGCTTACTGTAGGTAACTACTGGAAGACATATAGTAGTTTAAAAACATATTAATTATAAAAATAAAAAAATTCAAGTATAATTTATTTATTTATTTATGATTTTATGAACCTTTTACATAATTACAATTAAACCGGTGAAAAAAAAATTTAACACAAAAATAACATAATATTGAAAAAGAACAAAAACATCGAGAAAAGTATACAATGGTAAACAGTATGTATAAATAAAAAAAATAATTTTACGTCTGTAACAAACATTATTATTTAAGAGAAAGAGATGAAAAAAAGGAGAAAAAAAAGAAACTGCTTTAAAAGGAAAGTTAAAAGTTTACTTGATGGTTTATATAATTATTAATACTAAACTATAATAAATTAAAAAGTAATTGTTCACACAAGAGTTTAGAGTTAAAACAAAAGTGAAGAACTAATCATTATTTTTTTTTTTTTATTTTTAATTCTTTTTCAAAACTCAGGACTTGACCATCAGCAGCGTGGTACAAAATAAATGTAAATCATCACTGTATTGATTTGCAAGTCGCTGTATGCAAATAATCGGTGAATTTAATGAATAATTCGTACCATGATTATGACTGTAAAACAAAAAAATAGTCTTTTGGTCCACGTGGAAGTTTGTTAATGTTAACAGTTCTGGGCAATCTATTTTATAATTTAATAATTTATAAATAAACAGGTAATTTATTGTCCTCTTGCTTAAGAGTTGTGATAAATTTTTAGTCATCAGGGATTTATAATTTATTTCTGACACAGATCGTCCTTATTTAAATTGAATATATCTTAAAAACTTTATTTGTACTCGTTCAAGATCATATGAGTTGCAGTAATAAGCGGGACTCCAAACTGCAGATGCATACTCTAGCTGTGATCTTACTAAAGAACAAAATAAAATAACGATTGTTTCTACATTTTGAAAATGTTAAGTGTTACAAATAACAAAACCTTACATTTCATAGCCTTATTGTAGATAATTTCATAGTGGTGTGAGAATTACCTATAAACAAACTATTATTTCTATATGTGAAAATATAAAAATAATAAAATAATGTTTTTATTACGAAAGTAGTTAGTAGACAGAACGTTCCTATATTGACAATATTTTGAGTTTGTCCAAATTTTTATACATTTGACATACATAGTATAGAAATTGAAAAAATAACATTTTCTGGCGTTGCCTAGTATGTAGGTGAAATAATTCAATTAGATTAATCTCACCTGCATAAATAAAGGTTTCAGCTCTTTAACTTAACAAACATCAGCATATGAAATAGTTGAAGGAATATAGATGTTCAAATATAGGCAGAATGGTGACACACAGTGTGTAAAGTGGCCACTTAAACCAGCCATTAACAGGTCATAAGCCCTGTAGATGCCTAGACTTCTATATTACTTTTCCTTAATGTTCTTCATCTCTGTTGTAATATGTTCCTATATTGATTTATTATTTACGTAAAACATTTTTTATTTCTCATTGAAAACATTTTTGTTATTTTCATATGTTAACCTTTCTCTTATTTCTTTCTTAATCGATTTACATTTATTAGATAGGTACTTTTAATTTTCTTATTATTTTTATTTTTTTCTGTAGATATGAATTGAAATATACGATTTACTTTGTTTTATTTTTCGTCATTTATGAGAACATACTATTTATATACGTGTTTTCATATATTTTTCCTATATTTAAAATATATCCAAGTAAATGCGTATTCTTTCATTTCAATTGTATTATTTTACTCTATTTTCTTACTTTTCAAAAAAATATTTCTTTAAACCATTTTTATCTGGTTTTGTTGAGTTTTTTTCTTCTCAATAATATTTTTCGAAGCAACAAAAACAAAAAAAAATATGTTCATTGTTTTAAACGTATAAAGTTTTATGTATGTAATCTTTTATTTGATTATTAATTCAAATTAATGTCTGAGCACCCGACGACAAACTATTATTGAATAATTAACATATTACAACAGAGATGAATAACATTTAAGAGAAGGTAATATAGAAGTCTAGGCATCGACAGGGTTTATGACCTGTCAATTGCTAGTTTAAGTGCAACATTCTTTTACACATTTACTCACTGTGTAACATTCACCATTCACGAGAATTGAAGAAAAATAGATGTTCAAATGTGGGCAGAATGGTGAATTTTACACTGTGTGTAAAGTGGCCATTTAAACCAGCCATTGACAGGTCATAAGTCCTGTAGATGCCTTGACTTCTATATTACCTTCTCTTAATTATTCTTTATCTCTGTTGTACTATGTTAGTATAAACAGCTCCACAGGGAGTTGAATCCAGTTCATGTCTACAAAAATTTGGACAAACTTAAAAAAATGTCGATATTATTGAATAGTTTATCATGGGACATTATAATATTTTTATACTTTGTTTTCTTTATAATGTATTAATATTGTAATTATGTGTATATTTTATTCAATGAAGACTATGATTTATTTTTGAAATTTTTTTTGTAAATAAATAAATAAAATTAAAATATGGACTTCGTCTCTAAATACGAGCAGTTTCCTCCCTTAGAGGGGTAGTAACTTGTCATATAACATAAATATATACATAAAATAACGTAAAGTTGAAAAATGTTTCATGGGTCTCTCAGGGAAGTCTCAAGGAAGAATATTTTAGGGAAGCTGGAAGAGTCCCCACTTTTTTAGCAAAATGCTATGTGTATATTAGGAATAGGGATAAGTCATTTGTATATTTTGTAGATTTACAGATAAATATTATTGAGGTTTATTTATTTTACAGTGTCATACTACTAAATAAATTGAATTTACTTTCTAAAACTAAACTAATTAATAAAAAAAAATGATTTGTAATCCATTGTTCTGTATTTTTTTTTTGTTTCATGCTTATTTCAATTCAATAAAAAAAATGTTTTGGCATTAAGGTCAGAGATTCGAAAAATAATTTATCATTATTCCAACAGAAGCAATTTTCCTGATGATTGAACTATTAATTAATATGTCTTGCTCCGTGTGCCTGTTACAGACATTTTATTAAAAACGATTTCAGAATCTAAGATATAATAAGCTAAATAAAACTCAAAATGCGTTAAAACCACTTCAAAGTAATTTAATTTTTACTGTTATTCATTCAAACTTTGGGAATATTTCGTAACACTTGAGGTCTTCATATTATAATATATTGTATCCGTGTTGATTGGAGTTTTAACGCACGGCGTCAATAAAATAATTCTAAAATTATTATAATAATTTAATTATCAGGTCGGAGAAATACTTCGAGCTGGATGCGGTCAGTTTGAAATGTCATTTTTTTTATGTAAGACGGGATCTTAGACTGTATAAGTTCATAAAATACCTTACGTCAGCGGCCGAGTAGTTTGTGTCTTAGGCCTTAAGGTATTCATATTTTTTACAGTTTACACTAAGATTCCTTAAATGTTTAGGTTCCTACTAAACACGGTCCCGATTAGTTTCAAGTCGTTAAAATTGTTTACATTACTGTACCTGCTTCTACATAATAATACGTGCGTCATCACAAAATAACTCTTCGATGCTTGGCTATTTTGAGTGCGTACAGTTGCGAGCAAAATCTCACCACCAATAATCGACTTAACCGTTTTTATTATAGTTTGATAATTTATACGGGGCCACTTTTGTGAAAATCGCCTTCTTGCAGCTACAGAACGCACGGATGGTAAAAAATCTAGTCCCCTTTTATACTATTTTATAAATTGACTGTAAAGTGTTCTCATTTTTTTTTTCAATCGTTTACAAAAAAAAGAGTAATATTACAACACGCCATGTAGTAAATTTACTGAGCGCATAGACGGTTAGAATTCTAGACCGCATTTACAAAATTTAATTATTCGATAGTTTATAGCATTTACATATGGAAGCTAGATTACCAATCGTTTTGCACGAGCTGATATCAAAATCACTGACAGCCTAGAAAATATCACACAAACTGTTCCAACTGGGAAGTAAAGTGTACACAAGACAGTTCTATAAAGGAATAACGCTCTTAGTTACACAATCAGTTATGTTTTTACAAACACCAAATTTTTAAAACAAGAAATGAATTCAACTTTTTAGGAAGCTGTTAGGATCAACATATTACAACAGAGATGA
This sequence comes from Micrasema longulum, assembly GCF_059751315.1. NCBI lineage: Eukaryota > Metazoa > Arthropoda > Insecta > Trichoptera > Brachycentridae > Micrasema > Micrasema longulum. The sequence goes on from NW_028278779.1 coordinate 127,252, forward strand.
AGAACATTTTAGAGAAGGTAATATTAAAGTCTAGGCATCTACAGGGCTTGTGATCTGTCATTGGCTGATTAAAGTGGCCAATTTACACACTCAGTAACATTCACAATTTTGCCCATTTTCAAAAATGTATATTCCTTCAATTCTTTCATTTGTTGATGTTTTTGAAGTTAAAGAGCTGAAACCTTTATTTATGCGGGTGAGATGCCTAGACTTCTATATTACCTTCTCTATAATATTGTTCATCTCTGTTGTAATATGTTAATAGTATCAATATGTTTAAAGCACAATGCATCAGATGTAATACCGTATTGTATGGAACTCGTTGCACGCTATTCATTCAGTGTGTATCAATCGAATTTTAAAAATAAAATGCTTTTTTTTCGGAATAAGGTTTAGAAATTTACCATACTTATTACTTTTTTAAAATTAAATATTTACATGGTTTCGAAAGAAGATATAAACTATTACTTTTTTATTTAATTTTTCATAGTTAAACTTTTAACCAATCTCTTTTCTGTACACTTTTCAATATGATTACAAGTTTTAAATTATTTATTTTTTTATACTTACGCACCCACACACACGCATTCTCTCCCACATTCATTCAGACAAGCGCATGCACACTCTCCCTCATTCATTCACACACACATTCACATATCCACACATGAATACAAACGTCACACACTTGAATACAAACGTCACACACATACAATTATGTAAACTCTTTCTCCTATATATTAGGTTTTATTAGATTTACAGTGGATTTTTTTTATTGTATCTAGTATTGTTAATATATTTCTACCTATTGTTTTTTGTTATAGCTGTAAAAATCCCAAATAAAATAAAATATACACTGAGCTTAGTACTTAATAGCTGCTTGTATATACGGTAATACTAACTCTCCCTTCCTTCCTTTATATATCTTTAAATATAATAAATACATGGTTCATATTTTCGGTGCTCCTTCTTTATATATTAACGCATCAGTTAAAATAATTTACTATTAAATAATTCATTCTTATGGACCACAGAAAAAGCATTTTCTTTAGCCTAGTTAGAATGTAAGTTTACGTATAAAATTGTAAAGTCACCTTGTAATAATTTTTCACAGCGCTATGTAAATCATTCAAATACTGTTATTATATGTACAATCAAAAGTTTACCAATGTATCGCACTGTTTCTGCAATGAACTAAAAAAGTACCGAATGTACAATTGACTTAAACACTTTTTACGTGTCACTCTCGATGCTATACATACAAGCGAGAGAGACAATTTTACGCGTGACGCAGGCCAGCCTGTAACACTGCCACAAGACGCCAGTTGCTTTCGGAGCACCGCTAAGGGTGGGCCATTTGCACGCGCTGCGAGCGTTGGCCAATGTTTTTTTCATGTTTTTACATTTATAATATTATTACTTTTTACTTAAAATAAAGTTGGGTTAAGCAATTGCCTATGAACTTTATATTTTTCAGATTTTAAATCCCTCATTTTTTATGAGTTTTGACAACACAACATCAGAAACCGCAGATTTTTTCAGGACAGTAAGGTAAGGGTTAAACCCATAAATAACAATAAACAGGACAACATTTTATTGTGTTAAGGGGAGCATAAAAAAGAGTCTAATGATAAATTGGTTTCAAAATTTTGTGCTCGACTGTACATACAACGTAAATGTTACACTGTGCCAAGCGGATGTTATGATTATCTATGTCATTGTTTTTCAACCTGTCTTACTTGGGGGGTCGCGGTCGCAAGCAATATACAATTAATAAACGAAAGTTTTAGATCATATATCTTCTTTATTTCTTTTCCGCACCAAATGGTGCATAGGCCACTGTATCGGTACACCAATCGCAGCGTATCTTGATATTTTTTCTTACATGAAGGTAAGATTTATTTATTTATTTTATTTGGGTTTTTTACAGCCATTACATGAAAAAGTAAGTAGAAATATATTAACAATACTAGAACCAATTAAAAAAATCCACAGTTAATCTAATAATATATAAGAAAAAGAGTTGACGTAATTGTATAACGTTTGTATTCATGTGTGTGTATGTGAATATGTGTATGTGTGAATGAATGAGGGAGGGTATGTATGTGCGTGTGTGAATGAATGATGAAGAGGGTGCGTGTGTGTGGGTGCGTAAGCATCTTTTTTTTTTTATTTAAACCTTGTATTTATATTGAAAAGTGTACAAAGAGCTTGGTGAGAAGTTTGATTATAAAAAATAATTTATATCTTCTTTCAAAACCTTTTTGTAAATACATAAGTCAAGAAATGTCATAAATTATATTTTTTAAAGTGTAGTAAATTTCTAAACCTTATTCTGAAAAAAAAAAGCATTTTATTTTAAATGATCAGAAAGATGATCAGTCTTATGCCCGGCAGGCAAACGCAATAACAATTTGACCACGAACTTGACAAGTAAAATAACTTCAAGTACAAAGAATAAGTACTTTGACGGACTTATTGCTAAAAGCAATATCTTCCAGCCAACCAAAAAAGAGATTAGTCTAAAATAAGAGATTGGTCAAAATTTTCAAGTCAAAAAATTTTCAAGATAGGTACATACATAAAATTAAAAAAGCCTAATAAATTAAAAACTACCGCTGTTTTTTAATTGGGAGATAAGGCTTGTACATTTTAACTTTAATAAAATAAAAAAAGTGCATTATTTTACACATGTTAAATGATCAGGAATGTGGGATCAGATAATGTGTTTGGAAGGAGAAAGAAAGAAGAAGCGAGGAAAGAAAAAAGGGATAAAAATACATATTTAAGAAAAAGAAGAAAAAAAAAGCCGTAAAACTCAGGGAATTCTTAGGATATTTAATAATGTTTCAGGTGTTTCTTGAGAAGAATTTCAGTGAGAAAACTGTCTTTTTTTTAATTTGTCGAATCGTCATTTTGTTTTATTTTTTTAAATAAAAAAATATTGCGGTTCACACTATAACCAATACATACGACATAGGTATAATTATCACATGTTACGTTTTATATCATTAGATACTGTTCTTATAATATATGCATACACAACATTTACCGCAGTGAAATTGGTCGCAGAAAGTCCAAGGGGCTGGTGGTACGAGTCGCTGTTATTTGGCTAACATTTGTTCTTATTTGAATTGTAATGTTACATTTTTAGATTTATATTGATTGAATTTTTGAAAATCCCCATTAATTTTGACGCTATTTTTTATGTTTTTTGCTTTGTATTAATTTTTTATTATATATTTTACCACGTATTTTAAATATGTTTTTTACTTTGTCTTTTACTATGTTTCTAACTATGTATTTTGTTTTTTTTTTTAACGTATTTTTCTAGGGTTCTAAATAAGTTTTTAACTATGTTTTTTTGCCATGTATTTTACTAAGTTTTTTACTTCGTCATCTATCAGTTTATACCATATTGAACATAGAATTAAGAATAGTCCAGAAGGAGCGTAGAATCATATTTGAATACATCGGACTGTCTCCAAAAAACCCTCACTTTGCCCCTCTTTCACCACACGCATGCGTGAAGTCACCGCGTAATGTTGCCAGATCGCGAAAAATACAATTATCACACAAATGTAAGATCTGAAAGTTATATAAGATATTCTTTTATTTACCATATTAAACGCCGATTTTCGGCACTGAACTAAACTGAACTGATAGGTTTAATGTAGCAAATGACACTTATACTTTAAAAACTACCCTTTCCATCTCCGGATATTCTAATTTTCTCTCTAATAAGAAGAAGCGAATAAAATCTATTATTTTTAACATGCCATTGAAACCTTATATATCAGACAGCCCACTGCGTTTGCTTCTATATTGTGGGAACGCTTTTTTTATATAATATAATAAAAACAAAAAAATAAATAGGTGCGTCGTTGTTAAAATAATGGACGTACGATCAGTACGATAAAATAAAGTTAGAGGAGTCACCTTATTTTTTCACTCGTAAGAAAGTCGCGTATTCAAAAAGGTTGAAAACCACTGATCTTAGTAAACTGAATGTTTTTTTAAGGACTAGCATTGCCCTGTATGTAGGTAAAATTATTCAGTCAAATGAATCTTACTTGCTCTTATGGCCTCACCTAAACTTAAATCAACCGATAATGAGAAACTACAGCCCTTCAGAAAATTGGAGAAAAAAAGCTTTCTTACGCGCCGTAAAAATTACAGCATTAAATTATACGGCAATATTTTTTAAAAATGTACGAAATGAATATTAAAAAATATTTCAATAAAAACGAACTACTTTGAACGACGTCACTAGTTCGTATGAATCGACCAATGCTAAGAGAGTTGTCTAAGATTGCCGGTTTACCACCGTCAACGGACCAATCGGCAGAACTGACCGAGAAGAAGCAAAGAGAACTTACAACGTCACACTCGAAGAAATTTCAGAAATAGAATACTTTAAAAAATCGTAGCGCTTATGTGAGATACGATACACTATTTTTTTACTTGGATTGATAGTCTAATAACAAACAAAAAAAACTACTTAACTTCCTAATTTAAGAAATATGTTTGAATTTTTATTTTAAAGAAATATCTGTGTTTTTATGATTTTCCCAAATATCTTAATTTTGCAGGGCGTTTTAAACAAGTTGTAAATAACTCACTATTAGAAAATGAAATCAAGTTTGAGTTGAGTGGGGTTCGACGTCCCTGACTTTACGAAACTGATAAGTATCAAAGTACCAAATAGATGTGCAAGATTGCAGTCTTTTTTAGTTGTGGCGTCTGGTAGACAGAATTATTTTGTAAATTCTCCAATCGTCAGACTACACAGGCTCGGAAACGAGTATGAAAAAAATGATATTTTTCGTTTTTTACTGTCAGTTTTTAGATCAAAAAATCATACGGCGATAAAATGAAAATAACTCGCATTTTTAGATCCTCAAAGTAATAATGCGTTGAGCTATAGAGGAGCCCAAACGTAGGAAAACCGTTCTATGACTATTGGGTATTATGTTGGCTACAGTTCGCAGCAAAACAATGGGTCGTACTCAGGTCGAGAATAGCCAAATAAATATTAATTTGCATTGTTAATACTTTTAAATATGTATATGTGTATTTATTATTGCAGGGTTATTCCTATTTATTTTTCTATAACTCGCCTATATCCATTTTATAAAAATGAAAATACGCTTACTTTACTTTTTTATTTATTTATTCATTTTATTCACAATATACTTTTCTTACATTTATTAAGACATAAATCCCAACTCCATGGAAACAAAGTCTTGTATTGAGTTTGTTTGTTTGTCCGTCACATCTCCGAAACGGCGAGTCGTAGCGGCCTGAATTTGGGCACGTCATTTTAGATACGATTTCAAGGTTAACGTTGTTATTTTTGAGTTAAATTGAACCCACCTCTACTCGACAAAGACTCAAACTTTATATGGATGCCTAGTGCGGTGCTGACATATTGCCCGTAATCAACTGTCATTATTAACAGTAAACGTACTTTAAATCACAAATTTATCCCTCTAATTGAAAAAAAAATTGTATTTGAAGTAAATATATTAGGCAACATAACACACGTGTCGGGACAATAAATGCCAAAAATCAATTTAAATCATGGGAAAATATTCGGAATCAATTACCAAATCGATTTTTTTTTATCATTACGTAAATATCCAAGTTATTCACAAAAAAGCCTATCATAGCGACTAAAGCATCCGATAGAACCGTTATGCGTATGTTGTCAAACAAAACAAAATGGCCACCAATTTGTTGCTAACCAACATCGCTTGCGTTCTATAAAACATAGTAATAGGGCTTCTCTATAGGTTGACACATTATTACTCTGAGGTTCGAACGTTGGAAACGTATCCGACTTTGTGTATTTTACTTTCTTGGACTTAAATAATACATACTGTTTACTTAATATTTTTCCTAAAATTGCTATAATTTTTAAAAATATAGACCTACCTACTTTTATGAAATATTTTATGATCATTTATGTATTTATATAGCATAATGTAATTCGATAATTAAAAAAAAAAACAGATCTTTTTACTGGACCTGCATTTAAAAATTGTAATGAAACTCTTAAATTGTAATTTGGTACCTGTCATGTAAAAGCTCTCTGGGCGTATATAATAAATAAAGTTAAGTAAATTAATACAATTATGCGAGCGTTTGTTTTTAACTCCTGCCCCTAACGCCACAGTGGAAAGAGTAGGTAATATCATTGAGGTCGCCCCAGTCAGCGAGCAGTGGCGAGCAGTGATTTATTTAATCGGTAATCAACAAAAAAAAAAACATTTATTTGTACCAACTTAACCACGAGATAAACGTAGCTTTATTCTATACTATTTACATACAATACTTGCACAAAAGTTTATTAAAAAATACCACCACGACATTCAGCAGATATTTCCATTATGATTAAAATGTCAACACCGAGCACTGGCTGATTCCTTTTAAAATGAAAAATGTCAAAAACGGCCAATGCAAACGCCACATGTGTGATACATACGATATCAACAGTATCCTGTCAAAAAAATGGTCCTTCGAAAATGATGGTCAAAATACTTGTTTCCAAATAGAGAATCTTCAATAATATTTGTAATCTGCGATCTTCTTTTAGTACTAAAAAAATGCGACTGGGCTAAGGACGTAAATATAAAATACCTTTTTTATGTTGGAATAAGCTTATCGGCTATATTCATCGTTCAGAGAGAACGGTCTGGGCGCAAAGTGAGGGAAAAATCAAATATAGTGTGGCAATTTTTATACATAAAATAATTAAGCGGATGAATAAAATAAAAACAATAATAAAATTTAACCAACAATGTCATACATATGGAACAAGGGGTAAAAAAAAGATAAGATTACCAATGAGGAAAAAAACAGAATCTCAAAACTCATTGTACAAGGGATTTAAGCTGTACTATGAGTTACCTGAAGAAACAAAGGAAATATATCAAATTGAAATATTTAAAATTAATTTGAAAAAAATAGTTACTGAGAAATTTTGATAAAAAAATTGTAATATTATTAAAAGTTTATATTAGTTCTTAAGATGTTATGAACTAACTTAACAAAGCATAAATAAATTTAAAAAAAGCGCACTTTGTAGATATTTTCTTTTGTAGGAAGATATAAACGGTAGTAGTGATTTATAATAAATAGCTATTATTTTATTTATTTTTCCAAAACATGGTTACTATAAAACATTTTAATCGATAGTCAAATATAATGGTAAGCTGTGCATAATAGCTTATTTAAACAATACGCCCCTGTCAGCCAGTACTTCTTCTGCAAGAAATATAAGAAAGATAATTATTTTATATTGGATGTCCGCTGCTGATTGTTCGTTGGCAGTTCATGTCAAAACTACGGGACGTGAACTTGGACCCGTATTACAACGAAAAGTTAACATTTATATCCAATTTTATCTAAACTTAGATTTATTTATTTATGACAAAATATGTACATCGTTTTACTTTACATACTACATTACATTGCGTATTTTATTGGTACAAAATATTCCCAATTAATGAAAGTGCTGATGCGAGGGGATATACTTTATTATGACACTATATAAAGTAGATAAAATAACATCACATATTACTCGTCACATGGGCTGTAAAAATAAATGTGTATTAAAAGTGTATTGTAAAACTTTATCTCTGCATACACAAAACTGTTTCTTTTTTTGTAAGTCCTAAGTTGTTCGTTGGGTCTTGAGTGTATATTGTAGTTCTAATTTAATACAATATTTATCCTTATTTTAATGTTTTTCATCTTTCCTTTTCTCTTTTCGTGAAAAAAGAAGGTAATTCTGGTTGTTGCTGACTTTTTTATAACCTTCAGACCTGCCATTATTGTTTTTGGTAAGGGCAAGTATGAAGGTCACCATAACGTAAATAAGATGTTGTTTTAAATTAAATATTACAACCAGAATTTTCTTTTAAAAAAAGATAATACTTTTCTATAAAATAAGTATTTCAATAAAAAAATTTAAAAAAGTATTACGGAAGGCATAATTTTAAGTAGAAATAAAGGAAAATGTCACAAAAATGTATCTGATTGAAAATGCTTGTATTTCTTTTCAAAATCAAAAAATTAAAATTTTGCTTTTGCCACTTTCATGTTTGACTTATTATTAACATATTACAACATAGATGAAGAACATTTAAGAGAAGGTAATATAGAAGTCTAGGCATCTACAGGGCTTATGACCTGTCAATGGCTGGTTTAAGTGGCCACTTTACACACTGTGTAACATCCACCATTCTGCCTATATTTGAACATCTATATTCCTTCAATTCTTTCATCTGTTGATGTTTGTGAAGAGCTGAAACCTTTATTTATGTGGGTGAGATTCATCTCATTGAATTATTTCACCTACATACTAGGCAACGCCTGAAAATATTATTTTTTCAATTTCTATACTTCTTCATGGACCAGGTAATTTATCAACAATATTTTAAGTTTGTCCAAATTTTTGTAGACAAGGACTGGATTCAACTCCCTGGGGAGCTGTTTATATTAACATATCACAACATAGATGAAGAACATTTAAGAGAAGGTAATATAGAAGTCTAGGCATCTACAGGGCTTATGACCTGTCAATGGCTGGTTTAAGTGGCCACTTTACACACTGTGTAACGTTCACCAATCTGCCTTTATTTGAACATCTATATTCCTTTGACTTATTACCTTAAAATATAACAAGAAATTAAAGTTCAATACGTTGTCTTTATTATGATCCCAGATACCTAAGTTTAGTCTAAATTTGAAATGACATAATCTCACGGTCTAAAAGTAATTATATTTTAGTTGCATATAACTTTTAAGTATATTTTTTGACAGAAATACCTTTAAAAATATTGTTTTTATTTTTTTTACTATTGCGCGATTAAAAAAAAATTCGTTTCAAAATGGCAAGATCGTATGATTTTCTAATTTTGCGTTCGTTTTACCAGACTACAGCCTAAAGCATTTGTCTCTATTTATGCTTGTAACCACTGCCGTTTTCATTATATACTGTTTTTAACATGACTTATTTGATAAGTTGTGTTCTTTTTAATTTCATTGGCATGTGAAGATTAATGATGAAGATTTTCATTACTTTTTACCCTGATTTTACTATGTTTTTTTTACTTCATATACATTTTTTGTTATTCATCAAATCTTTTACTATGTTTTTTTTATGCTTTTTCTTTTTACTGTGTATTTTATTGTTTGCATTTTTTTTTATTTTTTTTTATTTATTTGGATAACCAACAGCTATAATTATATCATATTTATATAACAAAACAAATAACAAATAAGCCAATTACAGGTTTTCACAAGTAGCATCACAGTAAGTTAAAAAAGATTCTCGATTTTACCACATATTTACTGGGTTATCAAATATGTGTTTTAATATGTCTTTTGCTATGTTTCTTACTGTGTATTTTGTTTTTACTAAGTATTTTACTGTGTTTTTAAATATGTTTTTTCCTATATATATATATATATATTTTTAAGTTTATTTTACTATTTTCTTCACTTTATTTTTACTTTTTATTTATTTTGCTCACTACGCTCAAAGGGTGTAATGGTCAGACCAAGAATATCTAATTGATATTTGTGTATGATACGAGTTGCGTGGATAACTCTTCCGAGGACCTGCATTGTCCGCACATTGGAAGAACCGATGTGCAGGGAAGAGTGGTTGGATAGGAGAGATTTTTCCAAATTCATTTCATTTTTATATTAACGTAAGCTATATGTCAGCCTCGTGGCGTAATAGTCAGTGCCTTAGCCTGTCATGCTAGAGGTCTCAGGTTCGATTTCCGACATGGTTGATATGAAATATTTATTTTAAAGGGTGTTTTCACACTAGAATAGTTCAAAGTCCCTGGACTGGTACCTGAAAAGTAAGACTGATCATCTTACCTTCATGTAACAAAAGTGATCAAGATACGCTGCGATTGGTATAGCAATGCAGTGCCCTGTGAACTATTAGATGCGGAAAGGGAATGATAACGATGATTATAATATTTTCACTTTGTCTACTTTCCATTTTACACAGAATTTCCCCTTAGCTTTGCTAAACGCTGTATAAAAAAAATGCGCAGCGGCGTTGGGAGGATCATTACCTCGCTTCTTTTACAGGTAAAATCACTAAACCCAACGCTGGATGATGCAGCAAACTTCCGTCGTCATCAGCAAAGTACTTTCGAAACGACCCGAATTTTACCGGACACGGAGCTATGAGAAGTTACCTATATGGGTTTAAATTAAGGAATGATGAATGTCCATGCGATGCTATTTCTTCACAGAGCACCGAACATTTGTTATTTCAACTGTTATTTCAGTGCCTATTTTTCAGTTTACAACGCCATAATCTAGAAGCAAAATGCAGGAAAGATGGGATATCTTTAACAGATATCCATACTGTCGTTAAAAGTAGTTATCACGCGCTATTGTTCTTGGACTCATAATACCACATTGTAAAACGAGGCCAGCACAGAGACATGCATATTTTATCGGCTCAAATTTTTTTAATTCTTTTTTTACTGATAATATTTCATTGATCAAACTTTCAAAATTTTCCTTCTTTTAAAAAACACGCACTATCCTGGATTCAAAATAAAGATATTAACTCTTTTTCAAATGATATATTTCGTTGTCTTATATAATTATATTATTATAAGACAACGAAATATATCATTTGGAAAAAGAGTTAATATCTTTATTTTGAATCCAGGATAGTGTGTGATAAAACTTGATAAGATTTTATGTTTTTTAAAAAAGTATTTTTTATTTCCTTTTTTAATTACTATAAAATAAAAAAGTACCTTATAATCTTTCACAGAATATTTTCTTTTTTTTTCATATATTAAATAAAAATATTGTAAATATATATAGTTGGATAATTTATATAGCGCCATTTTTGTGAAAATCACATCAAGGGCGCTGTACAATTAATAAATATCCCAGTACGTCTTGCAGCTACAGAGCGCATGGACGGTTGGGATTCTAGTTCCTCGTTTTCAATTAAGATCAATAAAAAATTATAACAGATAGGAGCTAGATTGCAGGACGTCTTGCAGCTACAGAGCGCATAGACAGTTAGAAATTTAGCCCCCATTTACACATTTTAAAAATTGACAAATAAATTTAGTGTATTAATGATACTAAAAAAAAATAAAAATAATATGAATAGTAAAAAGGAGTAGGATTGTACCTGTCTATTTATTATAGGAGCAAAATTCATAAACATTTCTTGTATACCCACGAACAGGCCATTCTTTTGTGGAATTTTTTTGTTTACTATTTTACTATTAATATATATTTCATTGCTTTGTACTTATCCTTTATTTTTTATATTCTCTGTTTTACCTCGTCCTTATATTGATTATTATTTATGTTAACAGTAATCTATTTAAATGTTTGTAAATAAATTTGTGTAAACAATACGAATGCTTTTAGTTCTTAATGACGTTTATGTTACTTTTTAAATTTATATAATTTCTTTTTTCTTTGTAAAGGAAAAACAAGCCTCCTGACAAGCCGGTTTCGTAAAAAAATGTATATTGTAAAAAAACAAAAAAAATATATATATAAAAAAGGTAATAAACCAAAATCAGTGATCGAACATCTCATTTCCAAGACTAACAAAAACGTTTTTTTTCCGAGTACCTTAGCCCTGTACAAGATACGTTAGGCTACTCAATACAGGGGTTTAAAAATATATTTTTTAAAAATAAAATATATGTCTACTTACTACCTTTATTTATTTGTGTTTTTATTTATTACGTAGAAACTTTGTTTGAATACATATATTTATTTAATTTATTTTGTAATATGATAATATATAAATAAATGTATGTTTTTATAAACGTCCCTTGGGCGTAATAAACAAAATAAATAAATAAGTATGTTTGAAAAAATAAAAGTAAAACCCACATTGTTTCGCGTTTCCGGTCAATTCCTCTCTCTCGGGGCCTAGTTTGCATAGCCTACAAATTGTATGCGTTGCACTTGAATTTCCGCATATAATTTACATTCAATTTGAGATTGATATACAACGTACAGTATCCCACCACAACGCTCTATCCTGTAGGCAAACGGCAAACTCATAATATGATGCCGAAGAAAATTATACTTGATTGCACTGGCGGCTCCTGACCGAAAACATTGGCAGTGCATTTTTTTACATGTTGTCAACTTGTATATTATTATGTTCAATAATATTATAAACAATATGATAGGTCTGACGTGATAAACGAGTAATAATAATGACAGCCCGCGAATCGGAACAAGAAACGCTAAATGCGCCCAACATAATACGCATTAACTACATTTGGTCATTACGCATGTTCAAAGTGACATTTCAAACGAGCTTGAAATCTGCGCATGCGTCGGCAATGCCCGGAATATATATATCATCTTCTCCCTCAAACGCACAATTCATCGGTATGAAGCATTGTCTGTCTCGCTCAAATGACGATTTTAGGAGATATAATATAGTTCTTACAAATTCAGGGTAAAAGATTGTGCAAAACAGAACATGCACAGAGACGATTGCGCGTGCGTAGACAAGATGAGAAAATCGTCCGCTAGAGTCGATTTCGCTAGATCTTTTAGTGCTAGTATTGAATATTATGATGTTTACGTGTAAAAAATTGCAACGAATCCCTGTTTCTTCCTACCTACTTTTAACATATTTTTACTATCAATAAAATTACTAATTTATTTACACAAATTTTTACTTGGGAGTGCACTGCACTTATGCACATACTAAGAAACCGCCTCTGCTTGATTAAAAGTGCAATAAAAGCGATTAATTTTAGTAAAAACATTAATATTGCGACGGAAAAATTATTTAACTACAGTGGATTGCCAAATTAATAGGGACACCTATGAGTTCCGCAGGGGTCCATCCTTGGTCCACTTTTGCTCCTCATATATATTAATGACATTGCTAAGTTAGGGTTGAAGGAGTACTCTTTAATTGTATGCCGATGATACTGTTACTTTCTACCATAATCGTAACCTGAAAAAACTCGTAAAAATAATGGAGACAGATTTCAAAAGTCTAGCTGACTGGATGAGATTAAATAAATGAAGTTTGAATGTTAAAAAATATCGTTTGTGATTTTTGAGAACAAACAGGATATAAATATAAATACTTTTCTCGAAATTGGCTATATTGATAAAACTGTTACTAAATACTTGAGACTATTTATTGACTCCAAACTTTCATGGAGCTACCAATTTGAACATGTAAAATCAAAAATATCACCCGTAGCTGGCGTATGGCATAGACTTCGTGGCTTGCTTCTTCATTCCGTTGTGTTTGACATCTGCTACGCTATGATACTTTTCCACCTATCATATCTATCATGTACATGGGGTTTCGCCAGCAAAAATCAGATCTCGAAAATACAAGTTCTTCGGAACAGAGCTCAGAGAAACATTCTTGGACTGAAATGGGATTCCCATGTCAAGGATATCTACCGACAGACAAAAATACTTCCTTTCAAGGTGATGCCACTGCCTGGCAAAACTAACACTATTTTGAAAATCATAAACTTTTTTACTCAAACAAATTTAAAATACACATTTGGTCATTATATTAAAACCTACAATACGAGTTCTCAGGGAATTTTTCGCAAGACCCATGACCAATCGTTTTCATAAAAATGATGTCCACGTGAAAATAACCTCAAAATTTTAACAGCTGTGACGCTTTGTTGGTATTTCCACTTCTTAAGAGTGTCGGTGATAATACCAGCAGCAAAAATAATGAAGAAATTCTCATCAAATCAATGTTATTTAAAAGTAGAGACAGTATAAACATTGAAATCACAATATATTGGTACTGTTCCTATTATTTTGGGAACCCACTGTATTTTCAATTTGATCGATACGTTGGAAAATATCGTAAAACCTTTTTGAAAAGCAAATGGCGACAGCGGAAAGGAGAAAATTACTAAGCGACATGTAGCCATTACAGAAGAGCCAATAAAGAAGATCAGAATTTGTTGCAATATAGAGGGTAATATTTTTGAGAAGGAAATATAGAAGTATTGGCATTTATTTATTTTATTAGGTAAACAAACAGAATGTACACAAATATTGCCAATTTATTTGTATATTAGTGTAAGACACTCATGTACACACCAACAAAATTGTTTACACTTAATACAATAATTTGAATTATGTTCAATATAATAATAATAAATGTAAAAGAAACGAAATGAAAAAATATGTATATAACTAGCGGACCCGACAGACGTTGTCCTGCCCGAACGTTGGCTTGCCTGCTATTATCTTGGAAAAATACTTTTCATCTAGGTACTTGTTTATGATTTAATTCCATAACTAATTTTTTTTAATATTAAACAAATAATGAATTTAAGTAGGTACTTGTTTATGGTTTAATTCAAAAACACTACTGCATGTTTATACCAATAGCAGCGAAGCTTAATCATTTTTATGATATGAAAGTAAGATGTTCAGGCTTACGCTTCAGGTGCCAGTCAAGGGACTATGATTTATTCTAGTGTGATCATCTTACCTTTATGTAACTGATTGAAATGTAATTTATCAAGATACGCCGCGATTTGTGTACCAATCTAGTGCCCTATGCATCATTAGGTGCGGAAAAAGAATAATGAATTAAAAATAAAAGATATCTTTTCAATCAATATTTCGTATCAACCATGCCTAGAATTGAACCCAAGATCTCTTCCATGGTAGGCAAATACGCTGACCACTACACTACGATGCTGACTGAGATTTTTAGATCGTTGTTATGTTTTACTTTACATAAAACTCATATGTAAGAGTTCTTTAATGTACGCTATAGGAACTTAAACTTATTTACTACTAGCGGACCCGACAGACGTTGTCCTGCCGGAATGTTGGCAAAAGACTTTTCATTATTAAGTAGGTACCTAGATACCTGTTCGTGATTTAATTCCAAAACTAACAATTAGTCATATTCAAATATTGAATTCAAGTAGGTGTCTTGGTACTTGTTTATGGTTGAATTCCAAAACACAAAATAAATATTTTTTCATT
Organism: Micrasema longulum; assembly: GCF_059751315.1. Lineage (NCBI taxonomy): Eukaryota > Metazoa > Arthropoda > Insecta > Trichoptera > Brachycentridae > Micrasema > Micrasema longulum. The sequence continues at coordinate 142,288 of NW_028278779.1, forward strand.
TATAGCATTCTTTTTGCAAACGTCGAACTCCGGTCGTCTCACCAACAAAGGGGTGTACTTAAGTAGGAATACGATTTTTTGAATGTATTGAAATCAATAATATTTTGATTTAACCAAAAATCCAATAAAAAGAAATAAATGGGTAGAAATTTTAAGGAATTTAAGGAAAAAATCTGATCGAGATCTACAAAAAACCAATGATGTTTGTAAACATTCAAAAACAAATTTTTCCATTTTTTTGCAAATGCATTCTTCTCGAATGCAATCTTGGTAGATCGATGAATAAAACATTTATGCTCCTAACTTTTTTTTACACATTTGATTGAAGATTTTAATATCTACAAACACGCACAGCGCAAAGATCTATATTTCAATGAAAACCGCACGTAAATCGGTTAAGCCGTTTAGGAGTACGATGACATCACACGTACAGAGGAATTATATATACGTGTATGATTCATGTCATTTATTGTAGTGCTTTCAAACTTATAGATTACGCAGACAGGGTATAGTCTAAGCTTATGACCGAGTTACACAGTTTAAACCCGCGCTGTGCCAGCGGGTACCCTACAAGACATCGGACCCTCCCATATAAAGATGTATGATTTTAGAATGTTTTTTAGTAAGTTTTGCAATTTTTCTCTACCTAAATCCAGAAATAAGATAGACTTTGTCTTAAATTTATCAAAATTAAATAAAAATAACCGCCCGGGTGAAAGGGTTAATAAAAGTACATACAGATTGGGTCGCCCCAATGAATGCAATGCTAATAATAGGTTGGCCTATATTTTTGGTGTCTGAAATCTGTTTTTTACTGCATCGCTGTTGATTTTTTAATATTAAGCAGAAATTTTAACGTTATATTAAAAAATAAGTAAGATGCAAAATTAGCAGTTCACCAGGATGTTCTAAGAAGAATAATATTAGACGTTTCTAGAGAAAATAATGTAATTTGATCGAAAATAAAAATTAAATCAAATTCTTTCGCGTGCCAAAGAGGCGAGTAACACAAAGCACCAAGGATGAAGGAGCATATGAAGCAAGTGAGGCTGATCCTCACTAAGAAATCATTGCTATTTACCAGTACCTAGAATGTATTTTATTTTGCATTATATCAACAATAAAAACTAGCAACCAATATAAAAATGCTTAAATATGCCTACAAACATGGTCCGTACTGAGTTATTTACTGTAGGTACTTACTTAACATTTACGCATATTATACTTATGCTTAAAGGCTGAGCTTCACTAGAAATTTGGTATCAAAGACGCCACTGCAAAGCACAAAGCTAAAACTGTCAAAGCACCTCGCATTCCAATAATTAGCGTGTTTGCCTATCATGCAAGAGGTCTCAGGTTCGATTCACGACACGGTTGACATGAATCGTTTATTAAAAAAAGTGTTTTATTTTTAACGACTTTCTCTAAAACCGTATGAAAGTTTAATAATAAAACTTTTACATTAAGTATAAGTTTTTACATACTATGAATTGTGTCCTTTTATTTCCAAATAAAGATAACAAGAAGATAAATAACAACAAAATAGTCAAAACATCCGTCCATGTATACAGCGGAACTTTGGAACAACTATACGCAAGGAGCGTGGAATAAATTAAGGATCACGTATAACAACTCATACCGACAATTATTCGGATTGCCTAGGTACTGCAGTGCCTCTGAAATGTTTACAGCTGGACGAATAAACACCTTCGCTGCCCTGCTTCGCCAAAGAGCCTGGAGCCTATGGGAATGCCTAAAAAAGTCTAATAACGAAATTCTCTAAGCCACTGCGGAGTGGATCCAATCACCGTTGTTCAAGCGATGGCGCGATATGTTAAGACCACCATAAGTGCTGCAATATAAAATTTTATTTTATGTTTATATTTATGTTTATTGTTATATTTATGTTTATTGTTATATTTATGTTTATTGTTATATTTTTGTTTATATTTATATTTGTGTTCATGTTTATATGTTATAGCCATTTTACTGGAATAAAAATTTAAAAAAAAAAAAAAAAACTACATTCTCCTTACTTGTTTTCTCTTTTATTCCCATAAAACGAAAACAGAAGGCTATGTCGAAAATGTTCAATTTCGTCTTTTTGACATTCCATTTTTAAGGCTTGTCGTAAATCCAAATAATAAATGTAACGTAAAAGCAGATACAATATCTTGTAGACCGGAATATTTTTTTTTAAAGGACGTATAACTTTTACCGTTTTACTCTTATTTAATTATATAAGTGCATTTTTTTAAAAAATATTTTTATTTGCATAAAACACTTTAACAACTGAGTTATACGTCGACTGGTTTCAGTGTCATGTTCTTATCATCAGGACTTGAACTAACTTAAAATTACTCACGCCGCTTTTTATTTATAAAATATTGTAAGAATGAAACGGAAGAATGAAAGAAGGAGAGAGAAAGAGGATACTATGAGTAATTCTAACTTTAAACAAGTCTTGATGATGAGGGAGTAACCTCTAAACCAGTCGATTTATAAATAAAAAGTTCAAGTGATTTATACAAATTTATAAATAAATGTAAAACGTCATATTATCACTAAGTGAGAAATGTTTTTGATATCTAAAAAAAAAATACAGTTTTGATCAACTTTTTGTGTTTATTTTTAAATTTGAAAAAAACAGACACAACTTACGTTAACACCTAAAATATGTAATAATGTTATTATATTATTTTATTTTTTAATCTAAGCATGTTTTTCATTCTTTATTTTAATTCTTAACTTTTAATTACTTTTACAAATTTTCTTCATTTTTTTACTTTAATTGTAATTTTTAAACAACATCTATTTATGTTTATTTTCCTTCTCTTTTTTGTACTTTAATTAATAACCTAACATATAATAATTTAATAATATGGATACTTCACTGGTTCATTAGAGTTAAGTCTAACTGTGTAAAATATAAAACAATGTAACTGTTCTGTATGTTTTCTAAATAAAAGAAAATAATAAAAATAAAAATAAATAAAATATATTACTTATTGTTTTTTGGTTAGTGAAATTTTTTATTCTGTCTTACTGGGACTTAGCGTAATTAAGTCAAATCGACTTGATAATATAGTCATAATTTTTATGTAAATAAATTGTGGACATTATTCGATGGCAATAACTTCAAAGATTACAATCATTATATTGATTATCCGTGTAAAATAGTGTACGTCAATAAAATCAAAAAAAAATAATGGAATTTACGATTAATAAATAATCAATTGATTCAACTCACCAAAGGAAAGAAGTCCACTATTCAACATGCTGAGTTTAATGGTGTTCGGTATGGCCACGAGGCTAGTGGCTCCACTGAGATTCTTCTTCTTCTTCGGCTTCTCCAGGTCGGCATATCTTGCCGTACTCCTGGAGCGATGCTTCCTCTGGCTGGTGGCCACGGACGAAGGCCCGAACGGACTTCGGGTGCTGCCGCTGCCGACCCCAGTAGTACCCGTTCGCGTGGACATTTTCACTTCTTATCACGAAAATTCACGACGGATAACAAATATTTCCAATCCTGTTTCGAAATTAACGCAGAGAAATTCTCGGTCTGGAAGTCAACACCAACTGCCGTACAATTGGTGCATAAAATGAAGCCTATACTGATGATTTGTTACACTCAGGAACTTGAGATGTTGCAGTGAAGAACCACATTTTTAATCAATATTTCATGTTGACCTTCCTAGGAATTGAACCCGGGGCCTCAAGCACGGTAGGCAAACGCGCCGAACACTACCCTATGGAACGGACTTTTCTTAACTTGATAACATTTTTTCTGGATTTTTACCTGAGAGTAGCTATGTACAACACGCTCGTCTAAGGTTCTATTTCACACACAGAACTGTATTCTTACTTTGCCTTTAGAGAAACTTATTTAGTTAGCACACAAATGTATTTTATTATTTATATTTAAAGAATTAAATTTGCGGTTAAACATTTTATTAAATGTGATAAAATATCAGTAGATAACCACTTACCGACTTTTCTATGTCTACTATTTATTTTTATTTATATTTATTTATCATTTATTTATAAATTATATACTAGCGGCCCTGACAGACGTTGTCCTGCCCGAACGTTGGAATGCCTGCTATAAGCTGCTTAAACAAACGTTTTTTCGTGTTATTTATTTTTGCCTTTTTGGAGCTATATATATTCTAAATAAGGGTTAGCTTTTCGTTTTTTCTCCTCATCTGATTGGCTGAGAGACCTCGTCGTACTCAAATATTAATCGTGCAAAAATCACTACTCTAGTGCCATAATCCATGGAGAAAATACGGGAGTACGTGTTAACGAAGAAAATTCAGACCGCGTTTTACCCGGAGCCTTCCAAAATTGTGACATCCAACTCATGCTCAACGCGAATTTAGTCATTCTTAAACCGCCAGCCGGGTTTTTGTGTGACCTTAATATTTGATTTGAAACCAAATCTTGCAAAAACTGTCCGGATAAAAAGAAAAATACTTTTTGGTGAGTAGGTACCTAGGTACTTGTTTATGAATGAATTAACAAAACTAAAAAATATTAATATTTAAATATTGAATGTAAGTAGGTAGGTACTTAGGTACTTTTTTATGGTTGAATTCCAAAACATAAAATAAATATTTTTCAAATTTTGACTTCTTTTTACAAATATCAAACTCCGCTCTTCTCTTCAACGGGGTGGACTTGTATAGGAATATTATTTTTTTAATGTATGGAATGTTAGTTAATATTATTTCGTTAATGTTAGTTAATCCAGGAAAAAGAAATACATGGGTAGAAATTATAGGGAGTTTAAGGAAGGAATCTGATAGCGATCAACAAAACACGAATGTTGTTTGTAAACATTCAAAAACAAACTTTTTTTACACACATAAAAACAACATCCTTCCATTTTTGGATATGCATTCTCTTCGAATACAACCCTGGTAGATCGATGAATAAAACAATTATGCTCCTTAATTATTTTTAATATATTAGATTGATGATTTTAATATTTACAAACACGCGCAGCTCAAAGATCTACAATTCTCTGAAAACCGCACGTAAATCAGTTAAATCGTTTAGCAGTTCAGTGACATCACACGTACAGAAGAATTATATTTATAATGATATGTTTTTTATTAAAATGCATGTCGTGTAGGTTTCGTATTTTTGTGCAACAACTATGATGAAGGTGTATAGTGGGATTTGCATGATGGTTTAATTGGTGTTCTGAGAAAGAGACGGGTACGTCTCGAAACCGGTAGACATAGAAAAGAAGTAGGTAAGTGATTATATACAAATATTTACACTCCATTATGTACAAAACTAGGAGTTTTAAATTAAGTATTCGTAAAAGCATTTCAATTTTTTTTCGAAATATAATTACTCTCCCGAGAATCAAACCTAGGACCCCGTAAATGCAGACGAGTGCACTAATTTCTTGACTGCAAAGCGTACAATACAAATTAAAAAAACAGAACCGTAATCAATCATTTAATATGAAACTATCTGAAATCTGTATCAACAGAATTTTTGCCACATAGCAAATAATCAATATTTTATGCAAACAAAAACATTATCAATATTAAATAATATTATTTGTCCCTTTTTTAATTACTTAACATTATAATTTCTTATCGGTATCCTTAATGGTACATAGAGCACTGACTTGTACTCCAACTGCACCATGAATTAATCTTATTCGTTACATGGAAGGTAAGGTAATCAGTTTTACGCTTCAGGTGCCAGACCAGAAAAAATGAAATATTGCAGTGTAGAACTGACATTAAGATCAAAATTCTACGTCCACCCAACTAGGAATCGACCCTAGGACGTAAAACATCTCAGGCAAACAAGCGAGCAAAGCAGATTAATCTCTCCTCAATTTTATTTTGATTTTTTAGAATTTTTACTTTACAGCCATTGAGACAAAAGCACCTGTCTAGGATTTTGGGTGTATTTCAAAGACCTAACTGTGTTTTTTATCCAATCATTATTCCAAGATTTAATCGAATTTATTTTTGAATTATAAATTTTAAGTCGAAATCGTAATTTTTTGTGGTATTTGCCACTCATTTTGATAATTAAAATACGAGTGTCGTTAAATTTAAATGTGCTTTCTCTGAATAAATATGTTGAAGTGGTTTTAATTTGTTTCGTGTTAAAACCAAGGCCTCTGTAGTTAAACAGCTGTTATTTTCGATTCCAATAGTGAATATACATCTCGGGCAAGTGCTAACGCGTCAAACTATATATAAACGAACGAAATCCGCGCATACCTTAATAAAATACGAAATATCACTGGCGGGCACACAAAAAAACAGTAAAATAAAAAATAAAATCTTCGGTAATCACAAAACAGCCAGGCGTCACAAAGCGCGCGAAAAAATATTTGATTGGATATTTTTTTCAGTTTTGCAAACGGTTACGCGTTCACTGTTTGAATTTTCCCGTCAAAGCGCGGGCGTTCTTCCTTGTCCGCGTCGCCTTCGGTACTGTCTGTATTTTCCAGATTCTCAGCTTCGAGCGCCCGCCGTCGCGACGCCACTCGCGCCGTCCTCGTCTCCCCGGGCGCCGCAGCGCCCGCGCGACAGCGACGGCCGATGTGTTTGAGAGTAGAAAGCTTGCGCGGAACGCGGGATAGTCTCGCGAGATTGCAGGGGGCGTGACGCGAAGCCGGCTGAATCTTAGCGAAATTTTTCACTTAAAAATTCTGGTCAACTGATGAGTAACAGCATTTGCCTACAATGTAAAATGTCCCGGATTCAATTTCTGGCAAAATCGACGCGTAATATTTATTTCAAGTGTTTTTTCATTGCGCTGTTTCGTAGCCCCGGGGTTAGGTTTGAAACGCAGTCCTTATCATAGTATATCTACATTACATTTGAAATACTGCTTTAGTAAAGGTAAAAGGCGATAAAATATTTAACTCCTTTCAATCAATTATTCATGTTGACCTTGCCATTAATTGTACCCTAAGCCTTATGCATGATAGCCAAAATGAAATATCTATCCTATTTCAGAAATAATAATTGACTAAAATCACACTCACGAAGGATGGGGCACTAAAAATAAAATACCTAAACTCATTAAAATATAATATTGCATATGTTTTTTGTTGGTATTTCTTGATAAAACTCCATAGTTAATGATTATGATAAAATTATAAATAAACTTATCAATAAAACTTCTTAGTTTAGTTTTACTTTTTATTATTTTGACCAACGAGCGCTTTCGCCTAGGTAGGCATTTTCAAGACTGTTGAATTGTTGACTGGTGTAAAAACTGTAAATTTTGTAAACAATTCACCAGTCTTGAAGAGATATTTATTGAGATATTTACTGTCCAGAGTTAAGTAGACAAAGATATAAAAAAAAAATTAAATGAAATTAAAATCGCAGTATATGAAATTGAACATTTTAAAAGGGAAACTCATTTTTTAATATTTTTTTTTAAAAGGATAAACCCGCTAAGCCTCTATTCAGAGGCTTGTCAGCAGGTGGAAAAGAGGGGATTTGGAAATAGGTTATAAGAAATACACCACAACACCTAGAACAATTGAGAAAAAACCTTTTTTTTTCTTGCAACTGGCGGGAATCGAACTCGCGACGCCAGTTTCACAGTTAGCCGTCTAAGCAACTGCGCCACGGCGCGTTTATTGACACACATTTCTTTTTTGCATGAGTAAAACCAATTGGAAGACCCACGGTCCTAAAAACAGTTTCAGGTATGCGGAGAAAGTACTTTCATTATTGATTTTGCGAAGTTCAAGAGCTCAAAAGCCATTATTGTTGTAATTTAATTTATTTGATTAAATTATTTCACAGACCAAGTAATGGCTGAAAACTATTTTCCAATTTTCATACTTCTTTTTGGACCAGCTGTTTAATTGAAAAAACATGTCCTTAAGACAATTACATTTATTATAATTTACGTTCACGACAGAACACACAATTATACAAAAATATTATAACAAGCAAAATAAAGATCAAAATACAAATACATTAATATGTTATTTAATTATTAACACTTTCCACATACTGCTTGAGGTAATACAGCTTAGATATAATACCTTGGAATACCCTCAGTAGCTCAATCACAAATAACTATCGACCTGCTTAAAAACATGCTAAGCATTTGAGCGATCACAATCAACAATAATGAACATGCTTAAGTTATCGCAGTCATAAGTCAACGCATGTGTAATCTCTACGTCAACGCTCGTGTCGGTTTGTTTTTTTTTTCTCGTAAATAAATTCAGTTCACTGGCGAAAAATTGGCGTTTACTTTAAAAAATAAAACAATTTATTTCATTTGCAAAATAGTAAGGATTATCTAATACAAAAAAGTAAATGTTAAATTACAATAACTATGGCAACTGCTTTTCTTGACATTTGGCTTGCCAACCGCCGGCTAAATGCAATGAATAGAATGATAAATAATAAATACATAAATAAAAATAGCAGTTTTGGAATATTTTCAGAAATTCAAATATGTGATTGCGCAGCAGGATTTTACGTCGCGAAACGTAAATATTTTGACATTTAATATTGAGTGTTCACGGATGTTGTGAATACGATAAAAAAAACCATGTTGATAAATTGTTATCACGTCGCTTATTAGCACGTCGACAGTTATTTGTAATTAAGCTACTGGACAAATTTGTGTACTCAGGAAGCAAAGGGTTGAAAGGATTTAAAAATTCTGTTGGCAATATTACGTAAACCTGTCTTATTTCTATGGAACATTTTCAGGCTTTAAAGGGAGAGACTAAATGACCTTAATGATCAAAGGTAATCAACAAAGCGAGTAGAAACCCAACAATATACGCAGAGAGGTTGACTCGGAACTTTAGGGTCCTTTCATGTCCTTGGATTATGCCTCGACTCATAATTCGGAAATTTAATTACCGAGTTATCGAGAACCCTTATTTGTACTCAAGGTTTAAAAAATATAAAAGCTTCGTTATCTAAGAAAGATGCTAATTATTACCTTGTATACTAAATTAATAGTATATATCGCTAATTCCGTACTAAAAGATCTTAAGATCGGTTTTAAGAAGTAAATACTTTAATTTTATTTAAGGGCTGCACATAAGTCTATTCTTATAGAGCAGAAAAATTAAAATCTAAAAATTCCATAATTATTTAAGATTTTTTTTATTTTTTATTTATCAAAAACATACAATAAGTGAAATACAAATTATCATCAAGTCCTAATGAACTGCATAAAATTTAAATCGTCAGCAGGTGCTTATAGTTAAGTTCTAATATATATACATAATTATACACGTACAATACAGTCATCAGTAGTATTCCTAAACCTACCGTCTAGTAGTATTTAACGTATTTAATAATTCAAGCATTGTGAAGTGATACAAGGAAGTATACATATTAAGGCAGTTATTTTGCGACTCTAATTCTGTGGGTGATCATTGTGATCGTTTAATTTTGAGTAATCGTCAGTTGTTTGTGTATAATTTATCGTGAGTGACAGTTTGTATTATTCGATTCTACCGACGCGACGTAAACTGTATTACCGACATCTCTATTAGTGCAATAAAAACGCATTCGATTTTTCCGACGAAAAGTAAACTGCATTGCCATTAGTGCTGGCTGATACTAGTGCTGTGCCATTAGTTAGGTACCTACTTACATACGACTTTGATAATATTTCGAAACGGCCCAATCATCAAACGCGCTAAGTTATATGACTAAAGCTAAAAATATAGTCAGTTTAATACTTAAAATAATTAATGAACCGACCAACAAATTTACAAAGGAACAGTTAGGTAAAATCTCGCCTCAAATGTCGGAACTATTAGGCACTGTTGGTGAAATGGCAGTCTCAATGGGCATTCTTGAGGGTGAGTTAGCAGCCTACAAGAAGTTACCCCAGCTTTCTGCATCTGCAAAAAACTGGGTGAACACCACAAATTTTTTTGAAGCAATCTCTGAAATTGAAGAACGAAAGGAGCGATCGAAACATTTAATTATTCTTAACATACCAGAGAGTGTATCTTCCACCCAACCACAGAGGATTGATGATGACACGAAAACAGCTCATCTTGTAACTAATCAAATTGAACCACTACCAAATAGCGACTTGATAAAAATTTATAGACTGGGCATACAACGGGAAGGAGTAAATAGGCCAATTAAGGTTGAACTGCGCGATTCTTCTCAAACCAAACGGCTTCTGCGCTTTAAGGCAAAAATACCTAGTGGTCTAATAAAACCTGATCTAACCATCAAACAAAGAAATCACCTAACTGATCTAAGAAGTGAGCTAGAATCTAGGATAAGTAATAGTGAAGAGCATTTAACAATAAAATATATTAATTCCATACCGAAAATAGTTTAACGGTCATTTTTATATCAAAATCTGAGAGGTTTGTGCACAAAGCTCCCTGAATTCACAAAAACCACTCCCACATTACTGTACGACGTCTTTATTTTCACAGAAACGTGGCTTCATAAGGATATTAATACGTCTGAATTAGGAATGCATAACTTTAATATTTATCGCCTGGATAGAAGTAAGAAGACAAGTGACAAAACAAGAGGTGGTGGCATATTAATATCCATCAATAAAAAAATAGTGTCCAGAAAATTAAAAACATTTCATGAGAATATCGAACGCATTTTTGTTCTACTTAGCGTATATAAGATTTTAATTATTAGGGAGAGTTTAGAATTAATTAATTTAGGGAGAGCTAGTCCATCTACACTAGTAAACCGAGTATTATATACATTCTCTAATTTATTTCTATATTCAGATGGAAACGCATGCTGAGAAACCAGCTTGGACCATAATAAAGCTCAAACGGATTAAATATTTATAAATGTTTACATTAAGGATATTGGAATATCGTGTCGCTGACAGTACATATTTTTTTATTGATAATTTGATCATTGAATTTTGTAAGTTCTGAACAAGATTTATGTTTGTATTACTGGAAAAAGCCCATAAGGTTAAGGCGTATCTTATAATTGATTCTGAAAGTAGCAAATAAATTATTCTTTAAATACAATCAGGAGACATAATAATAAATTTAAATTAAACATATTTATTTTAATTTCATTGAATTTTTCTTTCTGATAAAATTATAAGACCCAAGACCCGCTAGCTTTAAACATCCTTGAAAAGAAATTTCAAATTTTGAGCTACTACACATGCAAATATGTTAGTAAATTAAATAAATTAATGGTTTCAAATTATAAAATTTTGAACTTAGATAGTTTGCCTATGTGAAAATATAGCATTCATAACTACTTTAAATCATTTAATTCAGTCAGACCCTTTGCACACCTCAACAGTTGATTATCTCAGAATATGTCCTTTAGAAATATCTCTCTGTTGTTTTGGGATAGCGATATCGTCGGTATTTTTTTAAAACCTTGAGATAAAATTTGAGAAAACAAAAATTATAAATCCAGCTATGCATAATATTTTGATCTTTATCAACTGATAAAATCCTCTCAATCCTCTGAGGTTTAGTTTCAAAGTTATCATGAATAAACGATTAGTATTTTTATTTGTTTCGTGTTTTCTGGTGAAAATTATTAATTTCATTTACTACCGTACATTCGAGGAGACTGGATCGCTATGCACGTGCAAACCCATTGCGTGATATCGCATGATTGGCCCATTTCACACCACGGCAAAAATCTACACGGCATTATATAATACAATACGGTGGGTCGATATTTATTGTTTTACAAGTATTTATTTATTTAATGACTGGCAAACGCAATAACCAGTACACCATAAAATCGACTAATCTCCAGATGATTTTCTTTTGCAGGATTTTTACCTGAGAGTACTCGCTAAATTTAAATAATGATTTTGATAAAGTTATCATTAAAATCTCTTGTGTTCTGTTTTACTTTATATTATTTTGTTAAGTTATATGCAACCACTATGGGAAACAGGAAATCAAAATGACATAAACAGACTACATAGACAGCAAAATAAAATATTTAAGTTAGTATATGACCTCTTTTATTTAAATCATGTTGGCAGCATCTAAATAACTGTTTAAACAAACTAAGCAATGAAATGTAACTAAACTCTTTAAACTAGAATCCTTAAAATGTATTCATAAATTAACCATGATGTAATTATAGACGAAGAACTAAAACTTGAAAAAAATTGTAGTAAACATGGGCACAATACGGGAATATCAGAAAAATATCATATGCAATTTTCTAAAACGAGACAAGGACAGTCGAGATTAATAAACCAGGGGTTGAAATTATACAAAAAACTACCAGACAAAACTAAACAAAAGACTCACACAACCTTTACAAAACATGTTAAAAATATTATCATTAACAGTAGAATATGAATTTTGAAAGTAAAAATATTTTGTTAAATGTATGTAACCCATAAGGGTTTATTAATAAAAATCAAAATTAAAAAAATGTTTGAATCGGGTTGTGATCCCGTAGCTAGTGTTGCGGACTCACGGGTCAGAGGTCCGAGGTTCGAAGCCCCCTCCGCCTCAATTTGATTTCCACTTGCTAATAGTGAGTTATTTACAAGTCGTTGAAAATGGTCACCAAAATTGAAATATTTGGTTATATCATAAGAACGCTAATATATATATTTTTTTAAAATTAAATAATAACTAAGGCGTTTTTATTTACTTATCTATTATAATAATAAAAATACTTTAAAGTTTTATTCCACTTTTATTTACTATTTTTTTACCAGTGACCGGGTTTCGTCGTGACCGACATCGTCAGACTGGTGGGAGACTAAACAAATTTCTGTTATATACAAATGCAAGCAGGGGTTGTAAATCATGATTTTATATAATTATGTAAATAAAAGAATTTAAATTAAAATCATTTAAGTATAAAGTAATAACAATTATAAGAATATATGTTTTGTTTGAATGTATATAATAAAAACTGTTGTAAAATTTATAAATGGAGACATAGCTGTCGATGGAACTACCAACCAGCGGCCCCTGTTATAGTTTTAATTAAATTTAAATACATGTAATTCAAATACATTTTCATTATAAAACTTTATAAAATCATAAATAGAATACGTGCTAAATGACATATATTTCCTTAAATTCCTTGTAATCTTAAAATCCTCGTAATCATAAATTCTTTGTAATTATAAATCCTTATAATCATAAAATTCCTTGTAATCATAAAATCCTCGTAATCATAAATTCCTTGTAATCATAAAATTCCTTGTAATCATAAAATACGTTTTTTCATTAATATTTTGAGTGACGTACAATAATAAAATATTTTTTATTTAATAGGGTGTATGTTCTTTTGTTTTTATAACAGCCTGAAGACGTTTTGCCATGGAATCAATTAAACTTCGGCAATTTTATTTTATTCTGTCATCTCGAACCCACATCTGAATAACAGCTTTTATCATCTTTATCTTGGTGGTGCAGTCCAATTTTTGAATCCTAGATTTACAAATCGCCCACAAATTTTCTATCCCTTTTGCGCCTGAGATATTTTTCAAAATTTTCTTTACTCTCCTTTTTTGGACCATCTCTCCACTTTGGATACTGGAGCTTTCATATAAAAAATATGTTCCAAGTGGCCAGTAACATGAACAATTGTTGTGGCCAGGATCTAACAGAATATGGAAGGCAATTTGAATTTTTGTTTGTACCTACATAAACGTGTTGGCCAGGAGCGAAAGGGTTATAGGGTTAAGGTCAATTGAATTTACCGACGAGTCTAAAAGAGTTATCTTTTTATCATTGAAATACTTAAGCATAAACTTCGATACATGACAAGGAACTGAGTCTTGTTGAAATACAGCCCCACCATTAGGACATCATTTACTCAGTTCTGTACTCAAGTGATGCTCCAATAGAGTTTTATTCTTTGGACTATTCATCATTACTTCTTTTTTAATCTAGGAAAAAAAAGAGGGTGCAATCAATAAATATACATGATTTATCTACCTTAGTCTCCCTCGATGCCTCTGTCACAACTTCATCTAAATATTCAAAATGTTATCAAACATCACACATCATTTATTTATTTATTAACGGACATTGTCCATGTATACAATTTATAAGGTTTAAATATTACAATAAAAGAATAGTTTAAAACATAAAAATAAAAAAAGAAGCATTGACAAACATAAGGGACATCGAGACAAGATCTGGACTATTTATTTAGTGCTCGTTTAAATCGTTGTAAACTTAAACCAAAAAAGTCCAGATCTTGTCTTGAGTTAACAATACGACAAAGACGGGTCTTTGGAGAATTAAGGCCATAGTTTGTTCTATGCTGATCGATGAACAGTACTTCATTGTTTCTCAATCTACGAGTCGGAATATTGAATTTTACTTGTCCAATTAATGATGGAACATCGATTATACCATTTAGTATGCCAAACATATATATGGAGTCAATATTACAATATTTGAATTTGTCTATGAACATTTGGACAAACTCAAATATTGTAATGAAACCAACTGGTCCAAAAAAAGTTTAAAAATTGAAAAATTGTTTTCAGGCGTTGCCCAGTATGTGAAATAATTCAGTCAGATGAATCTCTTCACAACAATAAAGGTTTCAGCTCTTTAACTTCACTAAAATCAACAAATGGAAGGATTGAAGAAATATGGATGTTCAAACATAGGCAAAATGGTGAATGTTACACAGTGTGTAAAGTGGCCACTTAAACCAGCCAATGACAGGTCATAAGCCATGTACATGCCTTGACTTCCATATTCCCTTATTTAAGGTATTCTCCATCCCTGTTGTAATTTGTTAATGAGTCAATACTAGTTCTACGTTTTTGTAGACTAGAAATATTTAACATTGACTCTATTTCAGCATAATAATAATCATCTCTCTCTAGTCCAAGCATCCACGCTATTTTTTGAAGCAAGTGATGTTGGACTGATTCAATGTGATTTATGCAATTGACATAGAATGGAGACCAGACCACGGAGGCATATTCTAGAAGAGGGCGAACAGTTGAGCGATAAAAAGTTTTGATAGTACGGACATTTGTAAAATCAGAGGATATTATGTTAATGAAGCCAAGTAATTTCAGTGATTTATTTACTGGATTATCTATATGCTCGTTGTATGTCAGTTTATAGTCCAAAACAACTCCTAAATCTCTGATGGACTTAACTACATCAATTTTGGAGTTTTCTAATATGATGGTATGGTACTCGAAGGATATCGGTTTTTTTGTTCGATGAAATGACATTATTTAGCATTTTTTAATATTTAGTTCTAATATATTGACTTTACACCATTGGTTAAAAGAGTTAATGTCTGATTGAAGAAGAAAACAGTTTTGTAAAGTTTGAATTATTTTGAGAATTTTGCTGTCGTCCGCGAAGAGCCAAAAACGAGAGTAATAGAATGATTTAGCAACATCATTAATAAACAAATTGAAAAGCAGATACTTGCAGATACATACAGATCATGATATACTAGAGAAAAAACAAGTCAAAATACATAATTATATACAGTTTTTTTCATGTGTATATTTTTACCACAAATACCGAATTAAAGGTTAGCCCAATCAACGGTTACCGAGACACGGAACAAAGAGGGGTATTTTTTGACATACCCACCCCCGGAGGGAGAGAACAACACAAACAGTCAACACTTCGCCCCCACCACGGTCAAACGATCCAACAGCCCACGCACCCTGCCTCCACAGAAGCAATATGCTCGAGTTAATTTGCCGCACCCCTTCACTCTCACAGTGATACCCAAGATCCCACAAATTGTTCGGAGGCCTTGAAATTTCTCTGTTAGAGGAAAGATATTTTATGTTATACACAGGTCTCATCGCTTCACTCAGACTTGCGATCATAGTGTCTCTTTCGTCTTTCATAATGTCACACTGACTCAGAATATGTTCTGCTTATCGGCAGAACGGACCGAGAAGAAGCGGAAGAGAATGTGTGACGTCACATGCCGAGGGATTTTAGAAATACAAAACTTTAAAAATCATTGGCCGATAATATCGATATATAATAATTAAAAAAATCTCTTATTGTTTTTATGTATATTTCATTTTTACTTTCTATGTTTATTCATTTACATATGTTTTTTTTTTCGTTTTAATACTAGTACTTTACACGTATCTTATTTTTTAAAAAATATATAAATGGTATGTTCTGTAATTTATTTTTGTACTTCAATTTTTAATTACCAACGATATATTTTCAAATTTGTATTCAAGCTTCAATTTTTATTATTATCGGTATGTTTTCCAATTTATATTTTTGTTTAATTTCTTTATTACTAATTTTATATTTTATAATGTGTATTTGTGGTTAAATTTTTATTATTATCGGTATGTTTTATAATTTATAAAAATTGTGTCTCATTTATTTACTATTAATGGCATATTTTCTAATTTATTTTTATGATTCAATTTTTATTATTATTACTTGCATGTTTTCTAATTTATATTTATATTGATTTTTTCTAATGTTATTATTATTCTTTGAATTTGTTAAGCATCATTTAATGAAATTAAAAATAAAGAAAAACACATGAAAAAAATAAGGTCCTTCCTAAACACAGGAATTTCCTAGCTAGTCGGGACCTGAAACAAATAAACTCTGTACATTTTAAAACTGTGAAATACTAAATAAATAAAAATAAATATGATATGTATTTTTAATTTGTATGAGTCCGATAATATGATATATATTTTTTTAATTCGGATAAGTCAGATAATATGACATATATTTTTAATTTGGGTGAGTCAGATAATATGATATATATTTTTAATTTAGATGAGTCAGATAATATGATGTAATTTTTTTATTTGGAAGAGTCAAATAAAAAAAATTAACAAAAATACTGAACTTCTTTATTATTACGATCACAGATATATTAAATACCATTACGATCACAGATATATTAAATACCATTACGATACACATATTGCAACACAGACGGAGAACATTTTATAGAAAGGAATATGTCAGTCGTATTTAAGGGCTTATGACACTAGACATGAAATTAGACAGCGGAGAGACTGTCACTCTTTCTCACTTCTGTTCAATGTACTTCATAGTCCTAACGATCCTATATACCTGCGAGAAAAAAATCAACGCTTATCAGTTCATGGTTTACCTCTTCGTAATAATTCTCAAGGCACTCTCTTAATACCTATCCACAATTCCTCTTTCTTCTCTCACTCATATAGTGTCCATGCGGCTCGAATGTGGAATCATCTCCCATCCACCATCAAAGATGTTACTACATTATCTCTGTTTAAATCACGTCTGAAGAAACATCTCCTTTCTGTTCCTTAATCTCTCCTCCTTTCCTCTTTCCTCTTTTTTCCTTTTTCCCATTGAGTAATAGTTTTGATTTAAGGTAATTTATAAACAAATACGTTTATTTCTATTTTTAAACATCTTAAGCTTTTAAATCTTTTTTTTCTATTGAATATGTTCTGTAACCTGAATTATTAAAATAAAACTATTATTTTATAGGTTGGTTGGAAAAAAATGCCATTTGGCAATAAGCCCGCAAATGTTCAAATAACATTATGTACAAAAAGTTAAATTAAAACTTTTTTTTCAATTTACATTTTTTGTAAACATATTTACCAACATAATATCAAAGCTTTTAGGCTGTGCTCGTGTTAGGCCTTAATAATTAACAATAACATAAAAAGTGAATTAAAAGTATATAAAACAATATATATATTTTTTAAATAACAATCCTAATACAAGAAATAACATGAAATACTTATACTTATAGAAATATAAATAAATAAATTATATTACTTTAAAATATTTTTTTTTTTACATTGACTATTAAATTGTTTAAAACTTTCTACTGAATATGCTGGATAATTTTGAGGTTAATTTTTTTAATATAAATCTTGTTTAATTTTTAAGTTTAATTCTTTTTATAAATCTTGAATATAAGGAAATGTATGTTTTAAAAAAAAAAATATTTATTTATTATGCCAAGTATGGTGGTATTATAATTTTTTGTAAAAGGCAGATTTGCTGTTTAATAAAATAAAATAAAATACAATATTATAATAAGATGCGTATTTTCTAAAATAAAAAATCTATTTACGAAAAAATAATCATTGAAATACAATTATATAACAATTCATATGACCAAAAAAATATTATTTCATGCCCTTTTAATTATATTTTCATTTTTCTTGTTGTTCAGTCTGAGGTACAATTTAACTCTCCGAATTTCTGTATGGCTATACTGTCCCTAGTGCGTTTTTGAGTGTTATATTTTATATGTTAGTCGAGAAATAAGCAACAGGTCGTTGAAAAGGATCCTCTAGGGTGATATTTTTAGAGCTAAAACCCCCTTTCAAATTGTTACCCCACTTTTTTACCCCTACTTGAATTTGATTTTGTGAAATAAAATCAAAACCATCTAATTTCAAGTTAGAAGCTCTGTAAATGCCTAAATCTCCATATCCCTTTCCAAAAACTTCCTATCGATTGATTGTAAACTAATTTTTTTTTGTTATTGTTTTTTTTTTCAGTTGAGTGCGAAAATACGGCGTTTATTGGTAAAAAAAACTTGAAGCAATACAAAATAAGTATTTGACACGTAAAAAATGCAAGAAAATAATCCCTTCAGCTCTACGAGATACAAAAATATCTGTTCCAAAGCTACATTTATAATATATACCACATATTATAATAACAAAAATAGTACTTATATTGTAATAAATATAAATAAATCACAATATTTAAAACATTAATGAAAAAGTAATATAAAATTAAAACAAAGATAAGAAAAAAAAATGTAAAATAAAAAAAATATACGACAAACTAACAAAACTAATAAATATATTTTTTAAACTTGGCATCTAACAGTCTGGGGTGCAATAGATCAATATCACATACTACGAAAACCGACCAAAAGGTAGGAAATGGAATAAGATAATTTCGTTTTATTTTCAAAATCTATATGTGGAGAAATGTTTTCATGCATAAATTTTAAAAATAAATTTTACAAAAATACCTTGCAAGAAAATTGCGACGTCTTTGGCCTTGGTTTTTGTGACGTCAAGATTCGTGATGATGTTCTAAACTAATTTTAATGGCCAGGAACAAATAAATATGAATCGTGACGTATTAGAAGCACGGCCAATGGAATGTTAGTTTTGCGGAAATTCAAAATTACAAATTTAAAAATATTTTTTATGCTTCTAATAACTAACAAATTTTTTTTTCAAAAAAAGTCGTTCAAAGTTTATTATTATCAAAATCATTTCAATTATTTTCTTTATACATTTTCAATAAACAACGCAATACAGTCAAATGATCTAATTTTCCCCGTGTGTAAGAAAACATTTTTAATATTCTATTTCCCGTTGCATTGAACTTCCTGATTATAGTGAAAGAGAATTAGGTAAATTAGGTACCTATGGTAAAATATTATTTCAGTCGACTGAGAAAACTGGTTCGAACCTTAGATATACTGATTTCTGTCACTTAGTTTGAAGTTTCACGTATAGATGTCAGCCAAACGTACATTATTATCATAAACATTTTTCACTTTGTGGTATGAGTATTATCCTAATAGAGTCCCCCATATATATGGAGGAAAACCATTAAACGATTATTGATCATGAACTTAGCGACAGATTACAACAAAACAGCGGGCCGTAGGTACTTGCGTTAAGAATTGCGAGGGTAAACCGAAATTATCCATTACACGTTTGTTATTGAACTAAAAACCAAACAAAGCAAACAAAAAAAATGGAACGCCTTAGCCATGTAAAATAAAGCTTACGGGCTTCTCTAGAGAATTATTTCTCTGAGCATTTTACACTATTTGTCTAAACCACATTAATTTAGAATAAACGCACCTGATAATGAAGAAGTAACCCCAAAACCCATTGATGGATAACTAAAAGTTATTAACAAGTAGTGTAACATTATTATATATTTGGTTTTTATTAAAGTCATCAATATCAGGGTAATTTCGAATAAAAAAATCTGATGCAATATATTAAATAAATTTCAACTCAAAGTAAAAAATAAAACTTATGAATTAGTTCTTTTTCTTACCAATAGATGTCAGTAACTATAGTTTCTGATCTGTGTTAGCCATAAAAAAATGTACTTTTTCGTAATTATAAACAGTAGGTACCTAATGCACCTTAGTTAAAAAAAAACGAATAAAGGAAGATAACAATTTATAATGATATTTTGTGAAATACTGACTTCTTCAGATTGTATTAAACTTCAGTGTGACATTCAAAATATAATTCAATGGAGCAAACAAAACAAATTATTCTTCAATGTCTCCAAATGTTTTGTAATGGCATACACAAGAGCATACAAAACAATATACTATCGTTATCTCATGGACGGGATGGAGTGAGGCTTGAAAGGGCTTCAATGTTCAGAGATCTCGGGGTGTTGTTTGACGCTCAGTTATCTTTTAATCTTCGTATAGTTAACCTATGTAATGACTCCCTTAAAATGCTTGGTTTTGTTCTAAGAAATGCCAAAACACTCAGATTATGAGGAGATTGTATCATTCCTCGGTAAGAAGTCATTTGGAGTTTAGTTCCATTATTTGGTCGCCACATGAGGCTCGATACTCTTTGATGGTGGAGAGAGTGCAGAAGAAGTTTCTGTGCTATCTGTACCTAAAAAAGTGTGGATGTTATCTTTGGCTCTTTCCAACCGACTTTTTGCTGGGGATGCTAGGCTATTAGTCATTGTGGAGGAGGAGGGACGTTCATTTGGGTGATCACTTTTTCCAGGTGATTGGTGGTTGTTAATGAAAAAGCGGACTGTGAATGAAAAACTAATTTCATTCAGTTTTGCGATAGGGAATTATTTGAGGAAAGGATAGGAACATGGAGTGGATACCTTTAATATGATGTGAATGTTCTTCAATTTCGGGCACTGGATGACAAAATAAACAATAAAATGTAACAATGTTATCGGCGACACGCGACGAATCCAAGCACTTTTTATCCGAATTTATGTGAGGTCAAAAATGTTGTTTGGTTTTTGTTCTAAATCCGAATCTTCTAATTTGGAATTTCTTCTATCTTGATGTTAGGTAGGTACCATAAGGTTGAGTCAAAGGAAGGATGGGAACGAAAGGTAATCAACCAGGAATAGTATCAATAAATGCTGTTATTTACTTAACAGTGGTCGCATACATAACTCAGAAATTCTGATGGATGTAGGTCTGTTTGTGCCTGATCTTCGACAAAGACAGCATCAATTGTTTTACCTACCACGATGCAGAACCAACCTGCCAATGGTTGTGCTGGTCGGTAGAGCAATCTTGCTACTTAATCGCATCACCTCGGGGATGTCGACATATTTTACAACAATGGGCCTTTCCTTAGGAAAGCACTGTCTATTGTTCTTTTTACATTTTGTTATATTATTTCAATAACATATATCTACTGTAATTTGTGATTTATTATTGTCTTTAGAATAAATTGGGGATTCTTTCTGTAATGTTCTAAATATCTAAAATAAAATAAATAAATGAAATGAAAAAAAAAACAGGTAGGTACCATGAAAACTTAACAAAATAGTTGATGTAAGTGTTCATACAATCGTAAAATACTTTGGGAATAAATATACAATATCGATGCTGTCTTCATTATTATTCATAAACGTATATGTATGTATCATCTTTGAATAAACTTAATAGTGATGCTTAATAATTTGTGAATATATATTTTAACTATTGCTAATCGAAGCATAGCGTTATTTATTATTGTATTTATTAAATTACATATTCTATCGATTAGATGTGTTACTATTATTACTTTTTTGAATATTTTTTTATTTATTTTTAATATCAATGAATTATCGAATAATTTTTTAAATTACCACAAATTATTAATTACATATTGCCATGTATTATTGAAAAACTTTTCTGCATTCAATTTCTCGACATTTAATTATTAATATTTTTTTATTATTATTTTGTATATTGTTTTGATTATTTTGTAAATTGTTTAATGTGTTTATAAATGTTTTTGATTTATATATAGAAGAGTTCCGACTTAACACGGAATTTTCTAACAAGTCGGAAAATAAAAAAATATAATTGTGCAATGATAAAATTGTGTATTGTGTGCATTAAATAAATAAAAAAAATAAAATAAAAAAATGATGAAAATTTTTTTTTAGTATCACCAATTCATTTATGTGGGTTCGTCCGCCCCATAGTCTTATAACAGTCAGCGCATTTGTTTACCATGCAATTTTAGGTTTGATTCTCGACATAGTTGACACGAAATATTTATTTTGAAAATGTGTTTTTATACGATAATATTTCATAGTCCTAGGACTGTTGCCAGAAGCGTAAGATTGATCATCTTACATTCAATCAACAAAAATGATCAAACGCTGCGGTTGTTGTACATATGAAGTGCCCTATGCACCGTTGGGTGCCGAAAGGGAATAATGAAATGAATTTAGTTTCGTGAACGATGTAATTACGGATTTTTTAGATGGTAAATAAAACAACAACGGAAATTAAGGCATTTATTAAGCTTTTGACTAGTTAAAATAACCGATTTTATAAATTGTGCAAAAAGAATTTACAAAAAATTTTACAGCGAGGAAGGTCATTGCTACGGGAAATTGTATGTATAAAACGTTTTCTTACCTGTGGTAAAAATTAAATACGGAAAGACGAAAATCATCCCATTTTTTATTAACAAAACTAATTTAGATTCAGTAGTAAACTGAATTATTCATTAAAGCAATTGCAACAAAACTAACTGCGATCTTACATGCTCAGTACTTGATACAACCGATAAAATTAAATATCTCGGAGTATACATAGACCAAAACTTAAAATGGAAAGGCCATATTAGCGAACTAGTTAAATGTATTAGAAATTGTAAATACATATTTATTAGATAAAGGAATATTTTTTAAATCAATAGTTAAAAAATTACTTTTCTTAAATTTTTTTTTACAATATGGTATTGTAGGATGTGGTGGTTCATAGGCCAATATATTGAACCCTCTTAAATAGTGCAAAGATTAATTATTAAAGTAATTCTAAAGAAACCCTCAACATTCAATACGGAAAGTCTATTTAAAATATTTAAGGTTCATACAGTAGACACTCTTTACAAAATAAATTACATTATACAAATATATAAAAAAGAAAAAATAAAAGAATTTGAGATGAATAAGTCATTCAGATACCAACATAATATAAAAATTCATAAATTCCACACAAGTCATGGTCAAAATAGCTTTGTTTTCAAAGGTGTAAAAAATTATAATAAGCTTCCCAATGAACTAAAAACAATTGAAAATAATATATCAATAAATAAATTTAAAGTAAATCTAAAGAAATTTTTTGAATTAATTAGTATGAATGTATTATTGTTTTATGTTTT
The DNA here is from genome assembly GCF_059751315.1 of Micrasema longulum. Taxonomy (NCBI): domain Eukaryota; kingdom Metazoa; phylum Arthropoda; class Insecta; order Trichoptera; family Brachycentridae; genus Micrasema; species Micrasema longulum. The sequence goes on from NW_028278779.1 coordinate 165,646, forward strand.
TTCTTTATATATCCTATGTTTTTTATTTTTTTCTCACGTACTCGTATATAAAATTATATAAACTCTTGTAATAAACAATTAACAACTACAACAGTGTAAGTCACTCTCCAAGCACAAGAGTTAGTCTCCTTTTTGGAGAGTTGCAGTGATAAAATTGACTATATGTGTAAAAGTAGATATGTATGGAATTTTAAAAAAACATGTACCTTTTATGAAATTTATTAATAAAAAATAAAATAATATTTAAAAAATTTGTTTGTTCGGCGCAGTTTTTCGAAAATGTACAAGTTAATTCATAAAAATAAACTACATACTTTGATCGACGTCACTGGTTCTTCTTAATCGGTTGATTGGTTAATGGTAGTGTTGTGTTAGATTTCCTGTTTACGGATTGCCAACTTACCAAGCAGCAGAACCCACCTAAGAGAACTTGTGACGTCACAGGCGAAATAATTTAAAAATCACAAAACTTTAAACAATCATAGCGCTGATAATACGATACATAAAAAATATTCGACTTTGTTTGAGTATATTAAAAAACAATAAAATATTTTTAATTCACCAAACTTCATCATTCTGAGCAGTTATTTTTTTTTTTCATCTCACCTATTTATCTCACGGAATTCATTTTTTATTATTTATACGACCTAAGCCAATTGCAACAGTATATATATAAAGAAACATATCTACAAGGAAATTGAACTATTTAGCAAAGGCAATAAAAAAAATGGCTCACATTAATTCAAGAACAAGATCAACATGTTCCACTAAATCTTTTCAAAATTCATTTGTAAATAGAACCTGCCATATGTGTTATCAGAAATTAAATTGTATTGATATTAATAACATATCTTTAACTTCCTTTAAAAGTGAAATTTCCAAATATAATTCAAGTTATGATGTTGCGCCTTGAATCCGCAGCCTATATTATGCAGGTTATGTGCAGTTCTGTATGTAGGCACATTATAAATGTACACTGTATGGTCAACTATAGTTGTATTATCTATTATAATGTGCAACTGTGTGACCAATATTCAAAAGTAGATATATTTTAATTAATATGTATTACATATTTAAATTTATTTCAACAGAGAGGGAAAACATTTTTGAGAAGGGAATATGGCCACTTAAATCAGCCAATGACAGGTCATTCCCTTCTCTAAAATGTTTGCCTGTTTGTTAAAATAAATTTAAATATGAATAACTCCCTAGGGATGAAATCCAGCCAGTCTGCAAGCATTTGGACATACTCAAACATTGTTGAATATGTATTACATTTATATTTTTAGTAATATTATAAGTTTTGTATGATTAGTTATTTTATGTTATGTATAATTTTTATGTGACAACATTTATAATAACAATATTATGTGGAAGCCTCTAATTGGACTTTATGATATGTATTTATCATATACTTGTATCTTATAAATTTATAAATGTCTGTTGGATTTCCAATGAAATAAAATAAAATATCATAAAACTTTGAGCTAACCCGTGCAATCCATCTTTATGTAGATAACAAACTTATTTATTGTGTATGCAGTGACCTATGCACCATTTCTTACGGCGAACAATTTATTACAAATTTTCAGATAGTGAGAGATTCATAAATACAAACTTCGTAGGTATAAGTTAGTTTAGTATTGTAGTCAAGGTTATTTTAGTTACGGGATAAAAAAATATATACCGGCATATTGTATAGGTAATACGGGGTAACTTGTCTCAAGGGTTTTAAAAACAAAATATGTTTTTAAACTACGCATCGTCGTGATAGTAGAACACCGACGAATGTGCGAAAGATGCTACATTAACTATCTTTTATATTTTATTGGTAATCCTTATGAGTTCTTTAAATTAAGTGATAAATAAAATACACGATGAAATAAAGCATACATTTTATATGTAAATTTGTTAATTTTTAACGCTTTTTGGTTCGTTGTTATTTATTTATTTATATTTGGATAATTTATATAGCGCCGTTTTTGTGAAAATCACCTCAAGGGCGCTGTACAATAAATAAATATCCCAGCACGTCTTGCAGCTACAGAGCGCATGGACAATAAGAAATCTAGCCCCTATTTACATTTTTTTTTTTTTTGACAATGGAGTTTAGAGTTTTAGTGATATTTAAAAAAATGAAATAAAAAACAAATTTATGAAAATAGAAGTTAGATAACAACAAGTCCTGCAGCTACTGAGCGCATGGACGGTTGAAATTCTAGACATAATTTACTAAATTTGGATATTAGATAGTTGATAACATTTACCTAATGAAGCTAGATTACCAATCGTCTTGCAATTACAAAGTGCATGGACGAGTGAAATTCTGGCAACTTAAAATTATCAATAAATTTACAAAAATAAACATTGAGCATTATAGTAAATTTGTTAAGTGTTCGTGCTAAAAAGTAAACAATAAAAACTTAACAGATAAAGCACTTCAACACTATGGATAGCATAACAGATAAAAATATCCGAAGGGTAGTTTTCGTAGATGTTCGGTAGTCCACTAGTCACTGTCGCAGTATCGCACAAGTGCAAACACATGTTTTTGCTAAATTCCTAGAAGATGGTCCGATCCACGTGTAGATGCCGGAGGGGGGAAAGAAGCCTATTGTTCCAACGACTTTGTATCCATTTTAGTCTGTATTATTTCGTTTTATAATAAGTTTGAAATTCCCGCTCAATTTTATTGATTTTTGACATTATTATTAGACGAACGTGTGTATGAGAGTGGTTTACACAGAACTTTTATGTAACATTTCTTCAAGGTAACTTTATCTATAAATTCATTTCAACAGAGAGGGAAAACATTTTCGAGAAGGGAATATGGAAGTCTCGGCATTTACAGGCCTTATGACCTGTCATTGGCTGGTTTAAGGGGCCATTTTACACATTGTGTAACATTTACCATTCTGCCCATGTTTCAACGTCCAGATTTCCTCAACTCTTCCAACTGTTGACTTTTGTGAAGTAAAAGAACTAAAACCTTTATCATATGGGTGAGATTCATCCGGCTGAAACAAATCACCTACTAGGCAACGCCTGAAAACTATTTTCTAATTTTTACACTTCTTCTTTTACCAGGTAGTTGATTCAACAATATTTGAGTATGTCCAAATGCTAGCAGACTGGCTGGATTTCCTCGCTAGGAAATTTAAATATGAATAACTCCCTAGGGAGAAAATCCACCCAGTCTGCAAGCATTTGTAACTTCAACTTATTCAATAAAAAGGAATTACAAAAATATGAACATTAAGGATCTTAAAACTAGTAACTATAGTCATAAAGGACTCACAAAATCAGTAAAGTTTTTATTTTTTATGTTAGACAATGGCAATTGCAATAACTAATCATTTTACATTTCAGTCTATATCTGTCGGCATTGTAGCGTAATGGTTAGTGCGTTTGCCTACCACGAAAGTGGTTTCGGGTTCGATTCCTGACATGGTTGATATGAAATATTTATTTAGAAGGGTGTTTTCACACTAGAATATTTCATAGTCTCTGAACTAGTACCTGAAGCGTAAGACTGATCATCATGTAACAAAAAAAAATGAAACGCTGCGATTGGTTTACCAATTCAGTGTGCCCTTTGCACCATTGGGTGTGGAAAGGGAATCATGAATCATTTCAATGAACAGCAATCCAATATTTCTAATTTTTCTGTTTTTAAAAAATAAATAGTAATATTTTTTTGAGAAGCTTCCGTAAAAAAAAAAAAACGTTTTAAGTCTGCTCGTTAAAATTTTTTTAAATTGGTACGACTGAACGTAATCGATAGCGTGCCCAAAACTGGCTGAAACCGAAATCGAAACTTCGGTCGGTCATCACAAATGATATACTTTTGTACTTATGTTGTGACATAGTGGGAATTTTTTTTAACAGCTGTTGTGCAAAGTTGAAGAAAACTACATACGTCGTTGTTCTACGATCGTGACGATATATCGCACTCCCAAAAGTACAATGCCGTAAGTCCAAATTTGGCTGTTTTGAGTTAAGAATATGATTTAACAATATTTTGTATTCTCTTTTTTATAAGAATACTGACGTATCTTTTTGATCAATTCAGTAAAATATAGGAAATCCAGCAGTCAGAATATTTTGCTACAGGGCTCATCTAATATTTTAACAGATAAATGAGCAAATACCACTACTAGACGTTATAATTTCAATGTACATTAAATTGAGAGTTATATTAATGATTTTTTTAAAGTTTGTTTTTGCTTTTCTGCCGATGACCGGTGTAAAAATACCATAGAGTACTTTTGGGAGTGCGATATGTTAATGTAAACGTAGCACATGTGTCCGGGTGGATTATTACAAACACAAATAAAACACCAGACAACAACAACACTATCATATTGAAAAAGCAAAGACAAACACAGGACAGTAAAAAGTTCTACATAATGGACTTAAACACTCCAACGACTTACCTTACTACTTGAAAACTTTTACTGGAGACAAATTTAAAATCAATCTGAAAAAGCAAATGATGACTGAACTAACTAGACTAGACGAGACATAAAATGACAAGACAATATAAAATTTCTAATTTAACCCTAACGGGTTTTTTAAAATTGTAAATAAATAAATAAAAAAAAAGAATACAGTTCTGTTTGTTAAATAGAACCAGAATCCTGGGCTTGCGACTCCATGGTTACTTTCAGGTAGAAATCCTGAATATGGTTATCGAGATGAGATAAGTCTACCTTGTTGTGTAGAGATTAGGGCGTTCGCCTACTATTCTTGAAGTCCTGGGTTTGAGTTCTGGCAAGATGAGTGAACGTGAAATATTAGAGTTTAATGTAATTCTACACTACACAATTTTAATGTTTCCGGAGTGGGCACCTGAAGCGCAAGACTGATCATCCTACCTTTCATAAAACAAGTTACCTAGATTGCTGCAGTTTGAGTGCCAATACAGTGCCCTATACACCACTAGATGCTGATAGAGAAATTATGATTTAAATCTAATCATAAAAACTATATTGTTGCAATTTTACTTATTACAAACTTAAAAATGATTTCAAGCAAAAACGCACGTTCAGGGCTCTGGTTCTTTTTCACACTCAAAACAGTATTCTTTATCCGCCTGGACATATAATGAAATCTAATTTAAAATATTTTGATAAATCTCAAGGGCCTTAATGATTGTTCCTTTTTGTTCAAAATAACCCCGTTTTACAGTCTTCTAAGTAACTACTCAAGACGAAACGGGATGAAACGTCACAGGAATTTTAATTTGTCTCACAAGAGATAGGCAACCATTTTATCACGTTGAACTTAAAAATAATTTTAAATAAACAGTATTTTGAGTTAGTCCATGTCCGTTTGTAGACATGCACTTGATTAAAACCCCTGTGGGAGATGGACAACCTTTTATTATTATATTATTATTCCAGTCCACAAAGATCCTCCATGCATCTCTTTTAGCTCTGCCAGCTCCTGTGCATCCTCCCAAGTCAGGTTCGCATCCCGTAGCTCTGACATGAACTGCCGACGAACAGTCAGCAGTGGACGTCCAGGACGTCAAGAACCTGATGCCTTGTAAAGTAGGCAGGCGTGTTTAAGACTCTCGGGAGGCATCCGCAGCACATGGCCAAGCCAACCGTATTGCCTCCGCTTGATGACAGTTGTCACCGGAGTTTGCTGCGTCCGTTCTCTTATTTCTTCATTCCTCACAAAGTCAAACCACCGCACACCCAATATTCTTCTGACACCTAAACCTATTAAAGAAAGGAAAATGGAACGGCACTTTCAAGGCACGTGAACTTGATTAGCAGGTTTAGATGACCACTTTACGCACTGTGTAAAATCAACAGTAAAAATACATTCCTCCACATACCAAAAACCGTTTTAAAGACTGTGGGTCTTTCTATCAGTTGCACTCATTAAAAAAAGCAATGTTTTGTCATTTAAACAAATTACTCTTTTCAAATTTTCAATTTCATCAATCATGATTTGAATCGAATTTCAGTCAGCTACTTTCACTTTCCCTATCACTGTGAGTTTGGCATATGGAGAGCCTTTGTAGGATATTGTCATTCATCCTCATAACATTGTGAACACGAATGGTAGCAACGCTGGATTTACTTATATCACAATAGCCTATATCATATTTCCTCGACTCTTCGATCTGTTAACTTTTAAAAAGTAAAAAAGCTAAAACCTTTATTAAGTGGGTAAAATTCATCCGGCTGAACCATATAAGAAGACCGAGGAATCTCACCCACATAATAAAGGTTTCAGCTCTTTTACTTCACAAAAGTAAGCGAATTGAAAAGTTAAGGAAATTTAGATGTTAAAACATTGGCAGAATAGCGAATGTTACACAGTTTGTAAAGAGGCCACTTAAACCAGCCAATGACAGGTCATACGCCGTATAAATGTCTAGACTTCCATACTCCCGTCTCAAGTGATGTTTTTTCTCTCTGTTGCCACAAACTTAGTTCTAAATAGCTCCCTAGGGAGGAAACCAGGATGTCTACAAACATTTAGACATGCTCAAAACATTGTTAGTTTAATAACATGAGATAAGATTATTACTACCATTATTTTTAATTTTCTGAACTCCGACGTCCTTCATATAAGTCACCAAAAAATGAGTCCTATAATCAAGCATGTAGCCACCGCTTATTTTAAGATTATAAACAATATCAATTTAATCACGTCACGGCGAAAATACTGTTAGTAGGTAGGTACTTCGTTTGACAATTTCAACACCAAAGGTTAGCAACACTACTTCCCTCTTATGGGAAAGGACGGCAAAATATATACATAACGGTTGCAGCCCGCAGGTTTGAAGAAGAAGCAACATAGGTTTAGGTACTCCTGAGGCATACGCAGCACGTGTCTTAGCCAGGTCGACCACAGCATTCTCAAGACGCTCTTTATGAGAGGCCGCTGCGTCCGTTTTCGCATTTCAATGTTAGTTATGAAATCCAGCCAATTCCTCTCAATCACTCACTCTCAAAACTCAGAAGTTTGGTGTTTTGAGCACCATTTAAAAAAAATACATGTTTGGACCCCTGTATTTAGTAGCCTTACGTGTCATGTACAAGGCTAAGGTACTCTGAGAAAAATCGTTTTCGTTTATGGGATAGGATGTTCGATCACTGATTTTGGTTTATTACCTTTATGAGTCCAATCACCATTGTTGCAAAGTTCAAGAACAATGGCGCGTGATAACTACTTTTAACTACAGTGTGGATATCTGTTAAGGATATCCCATCTTTCCTGCATTCAGCTTCAAGATTATGGCGTTGTAAACTGGAAAATGGGCACTGAAATAACAGATGTTCGATACTATGTGAAGACATATCATCGCATGGACAATAGTCATCATTCCTTAATTTAAACCTATATAAGTAACTTCTCATGGTTCCGTGTCCGGTAAAAAATTGGGTCGTTTCGAAAGTACTTTGCTGATGACGACGAAAGTTTGCTGCATCAGCCAGCGTTGAGTTCAGTGATTTTACCTGTAGAAGAAGCGCGGTAATGATCCTCCCAACGCTGCTGCGTATTTTGTTTTATACCGCGTTTAGCAAAGCTATGAGAAAATTTTGAGAATAAAGGTGCCTTTCTTTTACAAGTTGCGGCTCTTGCTAGTTCAGCTGCTTTCTCATTTCCTACGAAACCATCATTTCCTCTTGTAGCACCCATTTAGGAGTACTGGCAAAATACAAGAGTTGAATAATTTACATTTTGTTTTGACCGAATATAAACTAGAGTTTCAGACCACGTGCATTATGTCAAAAGTCGGTTCAGCGATTCGTAGGCGGGTTGCGAGTTCCTTATGCATGCCACCATTCTCAGGTATTTAAACTCCCAAGTTTTTAAAGTTGTCATCTTTCTAGATCCTCCTCCTATTATTTTAAAAAGGCTGATCAGGGTCTGGACAGGATTTGAGGCACATAATCTGGGTCGTTTTGGTAAGCCATCTGTTATTGTTCCAAAAATAAATAAATAAAGCACAGTAATTGAGTATAAAAATATAAGAAGAAATGTTTCCTTTAATTCTATATCTTCCACTGGTTTATGATTTCTGGATTGTTATAGAATGTCCTATCTGAGTAACAATTTCAAATCTAGCTACTAGTTATTATCTGGCCTTCTAGCCATTTAGTTGATAAGCATTTGTACATCAGTGATAGCACTAACAATAAAATTTATTATTTACTCAATCAAATCAGTTTATTAAATCATTTCAACAATTATTGGAAAGTCGGTGATTATGATTCACTTCAAAAACTTGTGAAAGTGATTATTGTATGGCTTACTTCAAGATATCCAATGGAAACTAAAAATCGTATTGATTTAAAGGTTCGGTTTTTAATATATAAATATTGTTGAACATATTTATTTTATTATAATGAATAACCACAAAGTTAGTGCTTCAAATAAAAACATTATATTTAAATTGTCTTATTTAATAGCCCAACGGGACAAATTGCATAACAAAAAGTTAAGTTAAATAACAATTATAATTTATTTTATTTTTTTTAAAAAAGAAATATTTGCGTTCTTATGATTTACCCAAATATTTAATTTTGAGGGCCATTTTCAACGAGTTGTAAATAACTCACTATTAGAAAATGGAATCGAGTTGGGGTAGAGAGGGATTCGAACCACGGACCTTTGGTCCGTGAGTCCGAGACACTAGCCACAGGACCACAACCCGATTAATCATGGTTCATTATTAAAAATAACAATTACTTTATTTATTACATACACAGTTAGGTAATAGATTTCTCTGGATCATGTCTAGTCTGACTAACTAGGTACAACGTGTTTTAAGGCAGACATTTTTATGCAAAATAAACAATAATATTACTACCAACTAGTTATTTAACCATACAGTTTTAAAATAATTATTTATACCATTTATTGTGTAAGAATGTTTTTGAGTAAATTTTCTGATTTTTCTCGACCTAAACCCTGTCACTAATTTTTCACAAATTTATTAAATTGAATCCGGGTCATGGTTTTGCAATATTTGGGTAACATATTGAATATTTTGGGTCCCAGAAACCTGAAATTACTATGCCCGAATTCAGAGTTTGTGGTAGACCCCATGACCCATCTACTAGTTTGACTTCTGATAGTATGGGAGTGTTCCTATTTGGGATTTGATAGAATCATTTCCTTTACAAACATTATTTTTCTAAAAATATATAATTGACTTATATCTAAAATCTCAAATTCCTCAAACAACTTGACGCTAGGGTACGCGAAGGGCTTTTTAAAAAATATTTTAATTATTGATTTTTGAGCAGATTCGATAGGTTTTAATATTGATTTATCCATAGGTTGATATTAGATCTTAATTTGTTGCATCAGAGAAGGAAAATATTTTTGAGGAGGGAATATGGATGTCTAGGCATTTACAGGGTTTATGACCTGTCATTGGCTAGTTTAAGTGGCCACATTACTCACTGTGTAACACAAGTTTAGATCCAAATAACTCCCTAGGGAGGAAATCCAGCCTGTCAGCAAACATTTGGACATACTTAAAACATTGACGATTATCTTTTCCTAAGATGCCTATCTGAGTATTGTGTGAAGAAAAAATTCAATTCAATTCAATTGATTTATTTTAAATATAACATATATATTACAAACATATATTCAATACGTACATATTATAACAATGAAAAAAATACGTGAAAGAGACTCATGTCAAAGTAGTAGGAGAATCCTGATCCGGAAAATCCCTTCGAATACATGGAACAGATCAATATCCGGAGCGATGTTGTTCAACATAGCGGTAGCCCTTCCAACAGGCATAATCATAAGCAGGTTGGTCCTGTATATTGGAATATAAGGAACATACAAACCAATGCTCATCATAATCTTAGAACTATCGATCATACCGCGCAACAATCGATAAAAATGTGTAGTCAAATACACATTCCTTCTAGTCTCTAAACTGTTTTGGCCAAGCATACCCTGGAGAAACTCGGTCGGGTAGAGCCAAGGATAATACCCGCACTCTCTCATGTAGAGATATCTCAGAAACTTCTTTTGGATTTTCTCTATCATAAAACTGCACGTTGGACTGATTTTTTATAGCTAAAATCGACAAAAAAGACGTCTTGTATTCCGTTTTCCGCACCTCGAAAAAAGTCCACCGATATAAGTTTTTTTTTCATCATGTTTGTATGCCGTACGTCTGAAGACGGCAGTTAAAACGGGTTTTTGGATTATCCTAGCTGCTATAAAAGACAATGTATTAACAATAGTAACACGCCAATGGTGGATATCCATTTTGTCTTAAAAACTAATCGCTCTAGAACTATAGTCCAAAATTGATTAATTGATTCCAAAAAACAATAAGCAAAAACTCAGTGTCAAATCAACACTTTTTTGCTTATGGAGCTCTAGATATTGTGTTATTGCTTAAAACTTAAACTTAAACAAACTAAACAATCAATTATAACTCAACAAGAATACATAAAATTGATTTGTAAATTATCAACTGATGTAATTAAATAGACACATTCTTTAAAAAAATAAATGCAAACAGCAAATAAATCATATTTTCGTAATTTCAGCATAATATGTTAATTTGGTTTTTCTTTTATTATTCTTTTCTTTTCTTTTCTTTTCTTTTCTTTTCTTTTCTTTTCTTTTCTTTTCTTTTCTTTTCTTTTCTTTTCTTTTCTTTTCTTTTCTTTTCTTTTCTTTTCTTTTCTTTTCTTTTCTTTTCTTTTCTTTTCTTTTCTTTTCTTTTCTTTTCTTTTCTTTTCTTTTCTTTTCTTTTCTTTTCTTTTCTTTTCTTTTCTTTTCTTTTCTTTTCTTTTCTTTTTTATTCATGGTTATGTAATATCATATATATGTGCTATAAACTATTTAATAATTAAAAAAAAGAATGGCCCACGCTCAGACGCTGAAGTCTTTGTGGGCATTTTTTTCCAATTCATGTTCTATATTTTTCTAAAGTGTATTTTTGTAATCATATTTCTATGTAAATAATATATATGAGAAAAAAACTAGAGGAAGAACTAAAACATGAAAAAAAAATGTAGTAAACATGGGCACAATACGAGAATATCAGATCAATATAATATACAACATTTTAAAACGAGACAAGGACAGCCGAGACTAACAAACTAGGGGCTAAAATTATACAATTAACTACCAGACAAAACTAAATAAAAGACTCAGACAACCTTTTCAAAAGATGTTTAAAATGTTATCATTTACAGAAGAATATGAATTTAAAAAATGAAACAATATTTCGTTAAATGAATAATATAATCCATAAGGGTTTTTAAATAAATTTCAAATAAAAAATAAAATGAAAATAACTTTTAAAATATTATATTGTTTTTCGTACAGAAGTATTTTTTTTTACTGCTCATTGCCATACTGTATACCAGATGGTTCGAATTTTTTTGTAGAACAACTGATTTTGTGATTTTTGCCAAAAAAACTACTGTTTTGCTTATGATAGAAGAATAATGTTGATTTTGAAGTTACTTAGTCGTAATAATAATCACCCCACGACGGTATTACACAATAATTCGTACCTGATGAGTTACAAAATATAATCTTATCGCGCTTATAACAAGTATAATGTACATTCAAGTAAACAAACATTAATCTTCATTCAATATTTGTGTCTACAAACAACTACAGAATATTGTGACCGATTTGTGCAAGCCGTCTGTCTATTTTTATATTACTGCCCAGACTGTAAGTCCAGAGATAAAATTTTATGAGATAATTTTCTAGTATTACTAAAATTTATTTCAAAAGAGAGGGAAAACATTCTTGAGAAGGAAATATGAAGTTCTAGGCATTTACAGGGCTTATGACCGGTCATTGGCTGGTTTAAGTGGCCACTTTACACACTGTGTAACATTCACCATTCTGCCTATGTTTCAACATCCACATTTCCTCAACTCTTCCATCTGTTGACATTTGTGAAGGAAAAGAGCTACATAGAAAATACACGAGATAATACGGCCGCGAGAGCGTTTGGAATACCAGCCCAGGGAATCCTTAGTTTTTAATCTTGTGTTGTAAGTGTGGAAATTTCTTTTATTATATTCCTGATCAACAAAGAGATCTTTAATCGATTTGAAGTCACAAAGTTGTTTTACCGGATGGACATTACAAAATATAAAATATACACCTTTGCTCATTTGTTTCACCTTACGGATTATGCTATTCGGTACAATCCGCTTTAACAGTCCCACCTGAAAATCATAAATTTTACTCAGATGAGACTGGAAGATGAGACCCCAGACACGCACTACGTAAGATATAATGGATTCAATAAGCTAGGTATATTTATATATCTTAACGTTTTAAAAGGTAGTATACAATGCCCTTGAAACATAGTGTGTTATTTGTGAATCATTTTTTTTACTTCAGATATGTATATGTTTTTGTGAGAGGTATAGTGAACGGTGATTGCGGGGTGGTCCGCTGTCTTGTGGAATATTAAAAGTGAAGTCGAAAGTGATATCATTAAATCTTATTGCGAAAAACATGAAAAAATCATTAATTCATGCTCTCAGCGCGAGTGAATGGACCACCCCTAACAAAAGTCGGATAGCTACTAACGAGTGTCTGGGAGAAGTACTAGGAATAGTTATTATATATATATATAGAAATTGTCTCTCTCACTCCCAAATACACCTTTTTTATCGAGAGTGAGACGTAAAAAGACATAAATTGTTTAAAAAGACATAATTGTTGTGAGATATGAAAGTTATTAGATGCAACGTGTACTAGTTACACATCACCGGGAAGAGGGCGTTCATAGATATACATAAACTAATATAAAATATGTAAAGGAAACGTGTTATTTTCTTTTAGGATAACCACAGGCTCAACGACTCTGAAGACATATTGCAGGCTCTACCATTTGAAGATTGGCCGAAGTTGAAAAATGTTTTCAAAAAAGATTGGCCCTATGCTATTTACCCATACTACATTTTACAAAATTGGATACACTGGAAAACAAAAGACCCGAGCGTAATTTTTGAAGTATTTTGTCCCTATGGATCATGGCGTGATGGCACTATGATAGCAGTCAATAAAATTAATGTAAGCTGAATTTTACGTGTAAAAAATAGCACTATTATTTTCCTCATTTTAATCATAGATACGTGTTCTTCTGCCTACATCTGCATTCATCTTGGTTATTAGAGGCATCAACGATACCGGGCCTTACTCATAAACTCGGGATAAAGTTACAATTAAGTTCTCCTTCTTATCAGCCCGTTTCTCTCCACTGCTGGATCTCTGCTGGCCACTTCCAAATTTTTCCATGTTTTTCTGTCCTGGGCACTCTGTTTCCATCCATGGCTCACGAGTTCGACGAAGTCGTCAGTCCATCTCCTCTGTGGTCTTCCTACTTTCATTTTCCTTTCGCAGGGTCTCCAGTTTAGTATTCTGAGGGTCACGTAAGCATAGTGGTATAATTTGGATGGGAATACCTACCACTAAAATAAGGATGGATGGCTCCTGCAATGGTAGCCGAAACGTCGGAACAAATCCAACAGACACTATCACCCAAAAAAGAAACAAATTGATAACAGTTACCGTGAAAACCTTCGCATCTAATATGTATCATCTTTACAAAAAAGCAAATCAATGTTTTTTTTTATTAATAAAAAAATCTCACACATAAGTATTTTTTGGCATGATTCCTACATAATTTAAATACATTTTTAAAATACGGAATTCTTAATTAATTAAGAAAAAAAAACTTTAATTGGCACTTCTGTAAAGTTGCTAGATGTCGCTTGGTAATTTTTTCCATTCCAGCGTCGATGTAAAAATAACCAAATACCCCTTCCAAAATGTTTTTGACTTATATCTCTCGGTTCTTAAATTTAAAAATCAGTCCCGTATATTTTTTTGTGAAATATGCGTATCTACATAAATTCAAAATAAATCTATTAAAGGGTTACAAAAAATTTCAGAATGGAGTTACAATTTACATTTTCACTATGGAAAAGGAAGGTCATGTCCTCGGGGAGGCTCTCCGTACAACTTCAGCAATAGATTGGTCTGCCGGTCCTTTCCTTTACGCAATTCACCAACAACACTGGGAAGCCGTGAAGTCTTCTTTGGTGCACCTTGGCCTGGAAAAGGTTTTCCAGATAGAAAGTGGATATTACTGGATACCGAAAGAAAAAGCGCTCAAGTTTGACATTATGTAAGGAAAGGTGTTTTTTAAGCAATATTTATTTATTTATTTAGAATACAAAAAGATGTAAAAGTTAAATGATTCTTAATAGAAACTGTGAGCCTTTGTAAAAACTAAAATATGTTATACGCAACTACTAGGGGAACAGGATATCAAAATGACATAAACAGACTACAAAGATAACAAAATAAAATATTAAAGTTAGTATATGACCTTCCCCATCTAACTGCAACTAGAGAACTTTTTAAACAAACTAAGCAATGAAATATAACTAAATTCTTTCAACTAGAATCATTAAAATTTATCCATAAATTATCCATTAATGTAATTGTAGACGAAGAACTAAAACTTGTAAAAACTTGTAGTCAACATTGACATAATACGAGAATATCAGAAAAATATCATATGCAACTTTCTAAAACAAGACAAGGACAGTCAAGACTAATAAACCGGAGACTGAAATTATACAATAAACTACCAGACAAAACTAAATAAGAGACTCTTTTTTTCTTTAACTTTTCAAAAGATTTTCAAAGACTTTTCAAAAGATGTAAAAAATATTATTTTAAACAACAGAGTATGAATTAAAAATGTTTATATTATTATTGTAAAATTAATTTAATAATCCGTAAGGGTTTATAAATAAATTTTCAAATTTAAAAAAAAAGAAAAATGTACATATAAAAATAGTCGAGCCTGGCAATCCAATCCAATAACATGAATTTGCTTAATTATACTAAAATACTGTAAAGACGCGACGGTTTAAACTTGATAAAATAATAAATTAACTATTAATTAAAATAAAAGAAAATAAGAAAAGAAATGTGGACAAATAGAGGAGATAGTGGGAAGGAAAAGAAGGAAATTTATTAGTAGTGGAAGATGAATGAAGGAAAGTAGGAGTGAAAAATTACATTTGATTTGATGACGAAAAAAAAAGAGAACACCATAGAATAAAAAATTATAAAATAATGGATTCCATAATTTTAAAATGCTTTTTGATAAAGTAAATTTGTCAACATTTCCCAAGTCAAAAATTCATCGGGTTTTATTTAATTATCAAAATAAATTTATTACACATTAAATGATTTACGATTTTTTCTTTTTTTTATCATTATCAAAATTATACTTTCAGATGCCCTCCCGAGATTTTTATAGCACCACTTTCTGAAAAAGACATAACAACAATAAATGACATTTGGCCCCATCGTTACAATGGCTCCGAGCTATTTCTCAAGACTCTGCTCGAACACAACGGAGGCTACGGAATCTACCTAAAAGAGGACAATTCTCTCTGCAGCTGGGTGATGAAGAACCAGCTCTCCGGCCTCGGGATCCTGCAGACCCTGGAGCAGCACAAGAAGAAAGGGTACGCGAAGCTTCTGATCATGGCTCAGACGAAGCAGATGGCTGCCGAGGGCGTAGATGTCCATACTTGCATCGTCAGAAAGAACATCCTGTCGCAGACGATCTTCAAAAGTTTGGGGTTTGAACACGTAGATCACCTGATGTTTGAAAAAGTGAAATCTTTTGGTAAATCTAAAAGCGAATGAGACATTTGAAATATTCCATTAAACAATTTTATAAAAGTTTTAAATAAAACAGTTTTTTATGACTTCTGGGATGCTTAACTGAAAATCCGTACACAGAAAATAAATACACAAAAAAGGGAGTAAAATAGTCTGTTTTATTGTGACGTGTTTTGTTATGAATACGTTTTTAAACTTATATATTAAATTACTCTTCTTATCGTTGGAGGCCTTGTCACTGTTCACAATGGTAACACACAATTAAAACGTCCATTTTTTCCAGTGTAAGCTTTAATTAGCTTATTTCGGGCTTATTACTTCCATTGTAATTTGACGCCGGTAAGCTAAAAGGCATAGAATTAGGAATAGTCCAGAAACCGCATACGCACATCAAACAGAAGGCGACTCAACTACTCATAAATTAGTAGGTTTACGTTTTGACCCATTAGATTCTTTGTAGACGTCGCTCAGTACGCAACTCCTGATATGAATTCAACTATGCTATGCTATAATAATTTTAATCAGGTTGTGGTCCTGTGGCTAGTGTCTTAGAGTCACGGACCGAAGGTCCGTGGTTCGAATCCCACTCTACCCCAACTCGATTCTATTTTCTAATAGTGAGTTATTTGCAACTTGTTGAAAATGGCCCTCAAAATGTAATGAAATATCTGGGTAAATCATAAAAACGCAATAAATCTTTAAAAAAAAAATTTAAAAAAATGCCGTGTTGTGTCATTTTAAATTGAAGAAATACTGCTAGGATCTTACAGAAACTGAGAAAATTTTAGAGAAATTAACAGCTTTCTTTTTTTTAATCTTACATTTGTGTTATGATTTTTTTTTCCCATCGTTCAACATTACGCGGTGACATCACGAATGCGCGTGGTGAAAGTGGAGCATAGTGGGGGGATTATTACTTTGTATTTGTCGTATCCGTTAGTTTACTCAGTCAAGCGGGAGCAAAATTTGACGTGTGTTCCAGGCTTTAGAATTTGAAGTTTTATATTACAATCCTTTTAGCATAGAATTAGGAATAGTCCAGAAGGAGCGTAGAATCATATTTGAATACATAGGACTGTGTCCATAAATCCCCCGCCTATGCCTCACTTACGCCGCGTGCATTCTTGATGTCGCCGCGTAATGTTGCACGATGGGAAAAAATATAATTATAACACAAATGTAAAGTAAAAATAGCAATCTGTTAATTTCACTCAAATTTTATTGTGCTCGCGGAAATATTGATTGACACAACAGAGAAGATAAGTAAAGGGTCATTAAATAAGAGTAATTGAATCAATGAACTTTTATTTTATTTTACATGGAACGGATATTTTTATATCATGTTAAATATAATTTGATGTTTTGAAGATAATGTCGGTCAAATGTCCACCACAGAGTTGTTTAATCCGAGGTCCAATTTTTATTAGTCATCTCATTAGATGAACAAAGAAGTGTAAAAAAATACTACCCTGGCAACACTAATAAATGGTTCATTTCGTTTCTTCGACAATCTGACTGATGGAAAAATAATTCAATTTTTAAGTAATGCATTTGCAACATACACATTCATTTGCTAATTACACATAAAATATAATTCCATCCTGCTTCTTTAAGATATTAGCAATATTTCTACACTTTAAAAAAACACGGCATGGTTGAATTTAAATCAGAAGTTGCGTACTGAGCGACGTCTACAAAGAAACTAATGGGTCAAAACGTAAACCTACTCATTAATGAGTAGTTTAGTCGCCATCTGTGTTATGTGCGTATGTGGTTTCTGAACTATTCTGTTTATTAATGTAGGACACCTTTGCATACACCAAAAAAATGTTTACACTTAATACAAGAAATGGAACAGAATAGAAAGTTAACAGACAATAATAAGTTTTTCTTAATTGTTTTCCAACAAATTAGTGAATAATTCATAGCATATTTACAGTAAGCTGCGCAAATATCGGGAGCAGCTTTGGCAGCTTAATTTCCTGGATTAAACGCGAACAGAAGGAGGTGTCAAAATGCTCGATTTGACAACAAAGAAATGCCGTTTTTGTGATCAACACTATTTTCAGAAGGTGATTAATACAATTTTTTGTATGAAAGCGGTCTAGCTGTTTTTATCAGAACATAAAATTGACCTAATTGCACCCGATATCATCAATATCTCATTTTTTCAAAATTGTGAACCGGCCGCTTTTTGCATATCCACGTTCAATATACATAATTTACTTCTTTTGGCCTGGATATCCCATTAAATGCCTAAAGACCCATATACCTTTCTAAAAAATGTTATTCATCTCTGTTTTGATATGTTATTCCTGATAGCTCCCTAGGGGTGAAATCCAGTCCTTGTTTACGAACATGTGGGGTTTACTGTCCACGATCGATGACACACACGTGTTAAATCATTTCACCTAAAATTATAGGGCGACGACCGATGAAGCAAGTCAGCGTTTTCTATTGAATTCAATTAATTGCATTTTGCGAAACATGAGATTAACGTCCTTATAAATTAACATCGTTCCTACCATGGAGATATGAAGAACAAAGGAACGTGGCTTATAAAGAGACCGCAGGGTGCAGTCGACGCCCAGTCAGCCATGCAAGTCCAGCTCAACGCAGTCACTCAGTTCCAACATGTAGTTCAAGTGCAATCTCTTCAACCCATCATCTCCGCTACGCTCGCGCTAAACAACCAAGTGCTGTATATTATTCGCCATGTAATAAATACGCATTAAACAGCAACCTCGTGTCTTCTGTAACTTCTCTGAGGTAGGAGCTCCAGCCCTCAACCAGCAAATTCCTACAAATGTTTGGACATACTTAAAAAAATGTTTTGTAAAAATAATAATCAATAAAATTAGTAAATATTCACTTAAAACAACTTGCCGCAAAAGATTATACATATACTTGTAAAATGTTTAAACACAAAATTAATGCTTTAAACATAAATAATAAGAATTATTACTAGCAGAAAACAGTTGACTATCGTCGACTAAAAAAAAACAGAAATAGAAAATTCGGCCCTTTGGGCCTCGCATAATTACAAGTTTAGACAGTCGAGGGAGTTTTATATTTTTTTAATAAATTCAAAGCGGCTTGACTTGTGGCATTTAGTTAATGACTTATGGGATTGTTGACGAAGAAATTATTGTTTAAATAACTTTATTTTTTCAAAGTGAAAAAATTGGATTTCCGTGTTCACAAATAGCAGTTTCATATTTGATCCGAATAAAAATACACGTTACGCAATATTTTTGTGTTTGAATCTTTTTATAATACCGTTTCTGGCTCCTTGTGAAACCTGCATTACAATAGTTCGTATTAATAAGCAATATTTTCTGTTCCTAATTAAGTGAGCAGTGATAATTATTTGTTATTGCGCCATATAATTAAGACTAATTATTTCAATACCCATTACTCCTTCATATCTTGTGTCATGACAAGCTCATACGAATACTTTCTAATGATTTATAGATATTAAATGTTGCTAAATAATTGAAGACGTGAGTGGATAAAGGTTTTTTTGTAATAAAAACGAAAATCGAAGATATCTCGGGTTAAATATAATTAATGTTATTGTAGACGAAGAATTAAAACATGAAAACAATTCTTACTCAAATGAAAGACATAACCCCTACAATACATCACATACAAATAATAAATTCACTAGATCCTCAACACAAAGACAACTAAAACAAATACAAACTAATACCACTTTCGGACAAAGGGTATTAGTTTGTATTTGTTAATTTAAAAAAAAATCAATTAAAATCTATAACCTACTTCTACTATCTATTAAAACAATTAGTAACGAGAAAATGTTTCAAAAGGCTATAAAAAATGGATAGGGGAGCTAGGTAGAAGTAAAATGGATTGTCTCATTCCCCAAACCGATATTGAATCAACTGCTCCACAAATGTATAGCTTATGTTATGTTTTTGTTCTTTCATTGTGCGTTTTGTAATATAAATAATATAGATGTACATAAATTCATTATAGACATAAATACGTAGTGTTTAAAACTGTCTTAACATTTTGTTTAGTATCTCTGTGTATTAAGCCTTTTTTGTTTATTCTCACATGTGTTTTTTTTAAAAGTATATTGTTAAGTGACCTCGGCACGGGTAACCCCAGTGAGGTCACGTTATTTTTATTATTGATCATAGTTTATAATGGAAAAAAATATGAATCAATGAAAAGAAACATGGACACAATTTGAGAATATCAGAGTAATATTATATTATACAAGCTCAGAGTAATAATTCTCAAGAGAAGCTCTTTTGCATAGAACAAAAGCTTTCCAAATTTTTAGTTTAACAACAAACGTGTAATGGCAGTTTCAGTTTGCGCACGCAATTCCCTACTCATGTACCTACGGCCAGTTGTATTGCTGTAAGCTGTAACTAACTTCGTGGATAGTAATCAAAGAATGGTTTTTCTACGTATATGCGACTTTTTTATGTTATAACTTTATATACAGGGTGTTCTTTAAACCCTGTCACATCCGAAACCACGATGATCAGTATGATCAAGAAGACATATTGGCAAATCAAAATATTTTTTTAGAACGAATAAAATTTTAAATTATAAAATATCAAATAAAGCAAATGGTTGCTTACTTCTGCAAGGGTAAAATGAAGAGGGTTAAGGGGGGAGTCTGACACGGCACCGCGCTCCCCTCACTTCTCCCCTGCAGAAGTAAGCAACCATTTGTTTTTAAAATATTCTTTGCTCTAAATATTTTTTTTTTAAATGCTATTATGTCTTCTTGCCCATACTGATCATCGTGGTTTTGGATGTGACAGGGTTTAAAGAACACCCTGTATAAATATGAGCCTGTGGCAAAATACCTTAATGTCAACAGTAACTTGATCACTGTTGGCACAACTATATATATTATTATTCCTGAAATGAAAAACATGTTTAATTCGAATTATTATGGTTCCTAGAGTACAAAAGGTTAATATTCCATAATTATGTAAAGAACTTCTACAAACCGAGTACTTCTGGAAAGACGTTGATCTTCAATCAAACCATGGATTTCATTGACAGCCTGTTTTGTCAAGCGAAATCTTGACCTAAAATCGACTTCATATAACGTCTGAAAGTAATTTTTTCTAGGCCTATGAACCTTTTTTATCCGAATTTCAATGATTTCCTTTTCATAAAAATCGTCCACAAGCTCCATCAGTTCCATAATTTATAAAAACACACACTTTCCAAACTAACAAATCGAAACACAAGCCCTCTCCGCTGGCTGTCAAATTGTTTTGCCACCATTTTGTTATTTCTCTGGGTTATGATTAGCAGTTAATAATAGGAAAATCTTTGAGTAGTTTACTCAGACACTTACTCGCCAAATAGGGCTACTTGGCGGTGGTGAAACAGATTTTTTGTTTTACTCGACGAGTAGTTTTAATCGAGACTTTTTTTTAAAAGAAATATTCGTGATTTACCCAAATATTTCATTTTGAGGGCCATTTTCAACGAGTTGTAAATAACTCACTATTAGAAAATGCGAATCGAGTTGGGGTAGAGTGGGGGATTCGAACCACGGACCTTTGGTCCTTGAGTCCGAGACACAGGACCACAACCCGATAAACTTTACTCAGAGGTGGTGAAATAGGCTTTAAGTATACACCATTCTTAAACGAGACAAGGACAGTCGAGTCTAATAAACCATGGACTGAAATTACACAATAAACAATAAATATATTTATATATTTGACACTTGTGCAATGATATTTACACACATGTCCACCCTCATTCCGTTATAACACCCACCCTCGCACACACTTAAACTCACACAAACACTCTAACATGTATTGTATTGTACGAGTATTTTATGTATTTCTGTGGATATCTGTTATTGGTTTTATTTTCTGTATATTTTATTTGTTATATTTTTTTACGTGTATTACTGTTGATGTCTCTAATAAATAAAATAAATAAAAACTACCAGACACAACTAAACAAATTTTCCAACGAATCGAAACTGAATAAATAAAACAAAAAAATAAATAAGTACCCACCCACCATTTTACCGTGCCGTGTGTATTGGGACGGTACATTGGAATACGACCATAGAATTTCATAATAATTTAATTAAGTGTAAAATAATTCAAATTAGCGAGTTGTTTTGGTGAGTGCTATTGCTATTGAGAGTTTATTTTGAACTCACAACGCTAATGCTAATATTATGCCATCACGAATTTTGGTACGTTGACAAGTTATAATGTTATATCACAATAATAACTAGTATTTTTTAAATCGGAGTTATTCTCCTCGATAAGACACTCGCAGTCACCTGATTAGGATGGATCCTCTCCATAGCATAGATAACTTAGAAATTGTGAATAAAGTTTTATGTAAAGAGTTCCCGCGAAGTTTTCTAGTGCAAAACTGGATAAATACAAGATTAAAGTGGATAAAATTAGTGCCTAGCAATGTATTTTTTATATGCTGCCCTTATGGAAATATTGAAGATGGATTAGTTACGTTCGGGAAGACGGTAAGAAACTTCTCTGTATTTTTAATTAATGATTTAATCAATAAAGCACGAGTAGGACTAATAATGACATAATGTGGCGAAGCTAGGGCAGCCACAGTACCAAACAAGTATTAAAAATTTCTGAGATGAAAACACTGATGATTTTAGAAGGCAAAACTTTTAGAGATGGCATGAGAAACATTTAAATAAGAGAAATAAGTGAAGCTGAGGACATCGCAAGATGGAGTAGACAGCGATAGAGGGACTGGTAAGATATTGGACACCATCAGACTCCTTTTATCGCGCTGCATAATTCGTCCTGATGATTCGTCCTCGTGAAAGACCTTCGAAAAGATGGACAGCTGGGAATCTACCTCACAAGAAGAGCTACAAGAGTCTGAGGAATTGATGGTGGCTGTTAGATAGCCATATTGTCGGCCTCGTGGTGTAATTAATGGTCAGCACGTTTGCCTACCATGCAAGAGGTCTCGGGTTCGATTCCCAACATGGTTGATATGAAATGTTTATTTAAAAGGGTGTTTTTTATACCAGAATATTTCATAGTCCCTGGACTGGTACCTGAAGCGTAAGACTGTTCATCATACCTTATTTAACAAAATTGATCAAGATACGCTGCGATTGATGTACCAATGCAGTGCCCTATGCACCCTAAGGACCGGAAAGGGAATGATGATGATGATGATGATGTAGATGTCAAACACATGTTCTTGTTTGAATTGCAAATACCTTTTTTTTATTAATTGAATTTTGGAGATCCCCATTATAATTGTGTGTATTACTTTATAGTCCTAACACTCCTATATACCTGCGTAAAAATTTAAACGCTTATCAGTTCATGGTTAACCTCTTCGTTCTAATTCTCAAGGCACTCTCTTAATACCCATCCACAATTTCTCTTTCTTCTCTAACTCATATAGTGTCCATACGGCTCGACTGTGGAATCATCTCCCATCCACCATCAAAGATGTTACTACATTATCTCCATATAAATCACGTCTGAAGAAACATCTCCTTTCTCTTCTTTAATATCTCCTCCTTTCCTCTTTCCTCCTATTTCCTTTTTCCTATTGAGTAATAATTTTGATTTATGGTAATTTATAAGCAAATACTTTTATTTCTACTTTTATATATCTTTAGCTTTTTAATGTTTATTTTCTTTTGAATATGTTCTGTAACTTGAATTATAAAAGTAAAACTATTATTTTATTGATTGGTTGGAAGAAATTGCCATTTGGCAAAAAGCCCGCCAATGCACAAATAACATTATGTACAAAAAGTTAAATAAATAAATGTTCGAATATGCATATTTCTTCGATTCTGTTGATTTTTGTGAAGTCAATAAGCTGGAACCTTCGTGGATTCGAGATAGATTCATCCGACTGACTTATACATGTCTAGACTTCTCTACCCTTCTCTGAAATATTCTCCACCTCCATCGTAATGAGTTAATCCAGTTCTTGTCTATAAATATTTGGACAAACGCAAAATATTATAAAGAATTATGTAATAAAAATATGAAAAATATTAAAAAATTTAGAACTAAACTTTTAGACATTTACTTGTACAGCGCCATCTGTTAAGTTACATATAAATCAATTTGATCGAATACTAACTATAAACGTCATAGATTCTTATTAAATTTTGACTACGTATAAAAGATATCTCCATCTTAAAATGATTTTATGCCAACATAATATAATATGCATAATTTGTTACAACTTAACGATAGAAGAAAAGTTATAGACATTTTAAATGTATTTTAATTTGTAAATTCAATATGGGATTGCCCTGAACTGTTATCACTCATCAACTTAAGAGTGCCTGGAAGAATGACTGGTTCAGGTGCCACCGTTTTGTAGCAACAATTCACGGACAGTGTATACTTGTGATGCCGTATTAAACAGACTTCAGGAACTCGGCAATAGTTATTCCCACGCATCTAATATATTTAATGTAGGGTATTGTTCATTTGAACAAACCTTTTGAACTTTTTCAAAGATGGTGAATGGTAATTATATTTATTTAATTATGCATTTCATAATATATACAATTTTTTGTTCACTTTGCCCAGCTGTATGAAACAGAACTCATATATATATATAGTTGGATAATTTATATAGTGCCATATTCGTGAAAATCACCTCAAGGGCGCTGTACAATAAATAAATATCCCAGCACGTCTTGCAGCTACAGAGCGCATGGACGCATGGGATTCTAGTTTTTCGTTATCAATAGAAATCAATTTAATTATAACAGATAACACATGATTTTTGCATTATATTATTCTTAAATATTTTATTATTTCATTTGTTTTTTACATTTATTCTCATATTGTTTAAACCTTCTACTGAATATGTTGTATAATTTTTAGGTTATTATTTTTTTATGTATCTTGTATAATTCAAAGGTTTGATTATTTTATAAATCTTGGGTAAAGGGAAATTAATGTTTTTAAAAAAAATATATATAAAGCCAAAAATATAGGTTTATAAATTTTTGTAAAAGGCAGATTTGCCGTTTATGTTAATAAAATAAAATAAAATAAACTTATATCTTAACAATTTTTCTTATTTTCAGTAATAATTCAATTATTTTACGACACATGTTTTTTATACTCTTTACAAAAAGAATCGAAATGTATTGTTAAAAAAATGCCTCCTAAAAGCCTTAACCACCCTTGACAATTTTACAAGACCTCATATACTCGATGTCCTGAACGTCTGATTCTTCCATTTAATTTAATTCAATTCATTTATTTAAAATAACATATACATTACGAACAAATTCAAGACGTGCATATTATAAAATTACACAAAATACGTAAATAGACTCATGTCAAAATAAAAGGAGAATTTTGCTCCGGGAAACCCCTTCTGATACATAAAACAGACTAACATCTAGAGCGATGTTGTTTAGAATAACGGTGGCCCTTCCAACAGGCAGGATAGTCCTAAATATCAGAATATGAAACAATCTATGCTGACGCTGTCTTAGGTAATTATCAGGAACATACAAACCAATGTTCATCATAATCTCAAAATTATCAACAGTACCGCGCAACAGTCAATAAAAATGTGTATTCAAATATACATTCCTTCTAGTCTCTAAACTGTTGTGGCCAAGCATACCCTGGAGAAACTCGGTCGGGTAGAGCCAAGGATAATAACCAAACTCTCTCATGCAGAGATATCTTAGAATTTTGGATTTTCTCTATCATACGAGAGTACTTAGTTCCTGTGGCCCCCAAATCATCGAGCCACTCTCGAGTCTACTTCGCACCGAGGAGTTGTGAAAAGTTCTCAGTACGCGGATATTTTCAAAAACCCTGGGAGTACGCGAAACGAATCCTAACATCTTCAATGCTTTAGCACTGATTTTTTCTATGTCATCATAAAATGTCAGGGTGTTCACAAATCTTTCCTGACTTTTCGTCAACATGGAAAAAATGGTGAATGTTACACAGTATGTAAAGCGGCCACTTAAACCAGCGATTGACAGACCATAAGCCCTGTAAATGCCTAGACTTTCATATTCTCTTTTTAAGGTATTCTCCATACTTGTTGTAATTTGTTAATCTTAATGACTCCCGAGGGGGTGAAATCCAGTATTTTGTCTGCGAATATTTGGACAAACTCAAATATTGTAATTTTTTTCAATGTTGTTTCACGATTTTTTTTAAAAAAAACTTCAAATTCGGATTTAAGACCCCAAAAATACAAGTAACGGAAGAAATCAAAAGTACCCAAAAACTTTACTGCTAAAAACACAATTTGACTGGACTATTGGGATTATAATTTAAATTTTGTTGGTATAATATGTTTTTTCTAAATAAATAAAATTGTAATAATCATTTTTTCAGGGCGGAAGGGTGTACTACCTCACTATATTTCATTTCAAAGACGACCTGACTAGTCTGACGTCAGCTCTACTTAACACCAGGAGAATAGAATGGTCAGAGAAGATGGTCTGTGGAGTACCATCAGGTAAACAAGAATGGTTCTCTTCCATATTACAAGCCTTGGGTTACGCAGTACATCACGACACTCCAACTCATTACTACAGGTTACCAAAAGAAGATCCGCTTGGATTCGACATAAAGTAAGAAACATTTATTTTATTTATTTTCAAAGCATTAACTTCGTGGTCAAACATATTAATTCATGTTAGTAAATATTAGTATGTAACCCTTACCGACTTTATATTTATACCGGTTTTGAGACGTACCCGTCTCTTCGGACACTCACTACACCAACATGCAAATAACAATATACACTATCACCAAAACCACCATTTACGGAAAAATACATAAATAACATGCAGAGTAAAAGGGGCTGCAAACACCACCATGTCCGAACATGCACTAAAATTAGGTTAATAACATTCAGCGATATGTTTGTGTCGGGGTGTGGATTGGGAAAGGGAGGGGCTAAGGACCTGAACGTTTTACGATTGGTTAAATTTTAAATAAAAAAGTAGGCTATATTGAAAAGATATTTGATTATTTACTATGGTAATATTATTGTTGGTTGTCCTGGGTTGGATTCTTGGCACGGCGGACGTGAAGTATTGGTTTTGAAGGTTTCCTTAGACTGGCACTCGAAGAGTAAAACTGATTACCTAATGTCAAAAAAATTATAAACAAAAGTCGACAGATAGAAGATTTACGGAAATGTGGATGTTAAAACAAATACATAATGGTGAATGTTACACAGTCTGTAAAGTGACCTCTTAAAATACCTGGCAATTATTTTTATTTCAAAATAGAGCAATCTCTCGATCTGTCTTCATTGAAGAAACGTATAACTGAGATGAATCTTATAGGCATTCCCAAAACACTTATGGGCTTGCCAGACACTCGACGAATGGCATGGGAAGTAACGAGGAAAGAATGTAGAGTAATAGTGTGGTAACATTACTCGTCATGCCACACGTCATGCTCCTCGTCATGCTTACCGGTCCCTATTTAGTCGGTTTTTTGATCGCGAGTCAAAGGACCGGCAATATGAGCGCGAGTGGTTGGCCACATAATTACGCGGTCGCAATTCGCATCGAGCGCTCACACAATACGTGTAATGTGTATTTCTTTATACGACATTGATATAATTAGCAATACTAAAAATGCATAGTGCGCACGCTGCCACAGTTTCATCGTTCATTGTATAGAAAGACAAATGACAAGTGCGGAGAGACGTAATTAATTGCGCAAGTCGAGCAGTGTGTCGGCAGAGAGGGTGACATCGGGCGAGAGGGCGGCAGCGCGAGGAGCAAAGTGATGAGCAGCGCAAAGAGAATAGTACGGCGGGGCTATTTATGGTATAAGTGATGTTTCAATAAATTATTTTTCATGTTCCCAACCATGTTACCAGAAGACGAAATCCGCTATTCATCAAATCTTCTAAGATACATTTTTATTTTTATGTCCCAAAATCCAAAATGTGTAGATTAGTCAATTCTTTAGGAAAGATCTTAACTTTTCGTAGATCTCTTCGCCATTAACACAGTGTAGGATGAAAAAGGCATTGGCATGGGTTAGCTCGAAGTTTTTTATGTTGATCGTGTGTATAAATGTATTGTATGCCATTATTTTATTATCGTTGTAATATGTTATTTTTATTCAGTTTCTTTTACATGTTTTTCTTCATATATTTATTTATTTATACATCAACTGTTCAAAGAACCTTTTACAAAAAATAATAATTTACAAAAATAATCACAGCAGTGCATAATAAACATGTAGTATATGGTATGAAATATTGGAATAATCAAAATTAAAAACAATTGTGAAGATATAATACAAAAAACAAAAAGTAAAAAAGAAACATAACATCTCTAAATAAAATAAAACAATAACCATGAGGAAATTTTATGTTCTAAATGTAAATATAACACAGTTAAGTTGAAAAAAAGTAGATAATAATAATTTTTAAAATAATACAACATTGGTATTTAAAAAAATATAAGTTTTTTGAACAATAAAATAAAAAAAATAAAAATAAAAAACTTAAATTAAATTAACTAAATAATACCTTTATTTAGTGAAATCATCATCATCAGTTGGTTGGAATAAATCCACCAATGTACAATTTAAATTATGTCTAACATGTTAAATCGGGTTGTGGTCCTGTGGTTTATTAGTCTCGACTGTCCTTGTCTCGTTTAAGAATGGTGTATACTTAAAGCCTATTTCACCACCTCTGAGTAAAGTTTATCGGGTTGTGGTCCTGTGTCTCGGACTCACGGACCAAAGGTCCGTGGTTTGAATCCCACTCTACCCCAACTCGATCATATTTTCTAATAGTGAGTTATTTACAACTCGTTGGAAATGGCCCTCAAAATTAAATATTTGAGTAAATCATAAGAACACCAATATTTCTTTTTAAATAAAAAAAAATACTTTTTTTTTTTAAAAGTAAAGAAAAAAAAATAACGTATTCCGTAGGAAACAAAATCCATTATTTTTCTAATAAATAATGAGTGAGAATTCGTTTTAATTCATGAACAGAATTTGTATTGAAAATATCGAATATTTGTTCTAATTCATTTCCATACCTATGTATCTTGGGGCCTTGGGGGAGAGTGCATTTCATAGTTGGTCCGTGAATTGTTGCAAAAAATAATTCCTTACTTCTAGTGCACTTCCCAGGTATTCGAATTTGAATTAGTTCAAGCAGAGCAGGGCTGTCGATAATCGATTTCATTATTTTAAATAAGAATAACAATTCAGCTATAACTCTACGATCATATATTGATTGTAGATTGTTTATTTATGCTAAAATAAAGGTTTTAAAAAAAAAAAAATACATATATATAATTCATTGTAATTGGCTTAGGCCGTAGATATAATAAATAAATAAACCGGCCAATGACAAGTCATAAGCCTTGTCAATGCCTAGATTCCGAATTTCCTTCTCAAAAATGTTTTCCCCGTCTGTTGTAATAAATTTCAATGACTGTTTAAAATGTTGAAAACTGTATCATAAATACATAAATGTAAACAAAAGTTTCAGGGAATATTACAACACAGTTTTGTATTAATTTATAAGGGGTAATTCAAGGCACTCTCTTAATACCCATACACAATTCCTCTTTCTTCTCTAACTCATATAGTGTCCATGCGGCTCGACTGTGGAATCATCTCCCATCCACCATCAAAGATGTTACTACATTATCTCTGTTTAAATCACGTCTGAAGAAACATCTCCTTTCTCTTCCTTAATCTCTCCTCCTTTCATTTTTCCTCTTTCCTCTTTTTTCCTTTTTCCCATTGAGTAATAGTTTTGATTTAAGGTAATTTATAAACAAATACGTTTATTTCTATTTTTATATATTTTTAACTTTTTAATCTTTTTTTTTTTTCTATTGAATATTTTCTGTAACTTGAATTATAAAAATAAAACTTTTATTTATGGGTTGGTTGGAAGAAATTGCCATTTGGCAATAAGCCCGCCAATGTACAAATAACATTATGTACAAAAAGTTAAATAAATAAAAGTAATTGACATGTAAAAAACCGACATTTTTAAATAATCTAAATTGTCTTTCAGATATCCCGAAGGCGTGTACGTAGCGCCTCTGAATCAGACAAACATCCCCAAAATCAATTCTCTTTGGCAACACAGATTTGAAGGTTCTGAAAACCTACTTTCGGAGTGCATCAGGCTAAATTATGGCCTGGGAATTTTCTCGAAACAGGACCATCAACTCCTCAGCTGGGTCATCAAATATGAGTACAGTGACTTGGCCATTCTGCAGACAGACGAAAGGTACAGGAGACGAGGCTTTGGAAAGCTGGTTGTGAAAGCAATTTGCAAGAAGGTGGCTGAAGATGGAGAAGATATTCTGCTGTTTATTGTGCCAGGGAACACGGCTTCTGAAAATCTGTGCAAGGATCTAGGATTCACATATGCTGGCTCCTATAATTGGCTCGAATACGATCTAAAGACGCTATAAAAATGTGTATGTGTATGTGTATTTTGTGTAAAATTAATAAATAAAAATGAATATGGTGAGCGGTTTTGGGACACGAC
This sequence comes from Micrasema longulum, assembly GCF_059751315.1. Classification (NCBI taxonomy): domain Eukaryota; kingdom Metazoa; phylum Arthropoda; class Insecta; order Trichoptera; family Brachycentridae; genus Micrasema; species Micrasema longulum. The sequence goes on from NW_028278779.1 coordinate 195,883, forward strand.
TGTTTTATTGTCAAATAAGGTACATATTTATAGACATATATTTACATTATTTGCCATGTGAAACAGAATGATGGTACTTTTTTTTTTTTTTTTTTTTTTTAAATATGTAATATTAATTTTAATGTACTTGTATTTTTAATATTAGTTCGAGCTAACATAACAAATTATATTATATTGTGCCGGAATAAAACGTTTAAAAAATATGTATATTTATTATGCTCATTTTTCAAATACCTACGTAGAAAGAAAACAATTTTTTCATTAAATAAAAATCCCGTTTTTTTCTTATAAAAAAATTTCTATCGGGAAGGAACTTTTTTTTATTTTTTTTATTATTTGTCTTATGAGTCAAACTAAACTAAATAGTATTTGTTATCAGCACTGTGATTTTAAAAAGTTTTGTAATTACTCCGCGTGTGACTTGGATGAGTTCTGTTGATTGGTGACTTAGATTCCCGCAAACCGAAAATCTATCACAACACTATATAACTGGTTGGTTCGAAGAACTTGTGCCGTCATTTAAGAAAGTAGTTCGTTTTTCTTTCATACATTTTCAAGAAACTTTGCCGTACAATTTGCCGAGTAATGTACTGATTTTTACTGCGCGTAAGAAAGCATTTTTATACCCAATTTCCCGTAGCACTGAACTTACTCATTATCATACCCATGAATCATAATGTTGTACACATATAAATATAAAATAATGAACATGTATTATTTTGTTTAAGATGCTGAAGTATTTAAAATAGTATTAAGAAGAAAGACAGAAAAAAAGATATACAGGGTGTTCTTTAAACCCTGTCACATCCGAAACCACGATGATCAGTATGGGCAAGAAGACATATTAGCATATTTATACAATATTTAGAAGACAGATTAAAAAAAAAAAAAAAATATTTAAAAAAATAAATGGTAGCTTACTTCTGCAGGGGAGAAGCGAGGGGGGCGTGGCCATGTGGTTGATGGTGTATCAGACTCCCCCCTCCCCTCTCCTTACTTCACCCTGGCATAAGTAAGCAACCATTTGTTTTTTTTAATGTTTATTCTAAAAATTTATTTTATCGTGGTTTCAGATGTGACAGGGTTTAAAGAACACCCAGTTTATATAAATAATACAATAAAATAATAATTTTATATCTAAAAAACAATCATTGAAAATTAAAAGTACCTTTTAAAATAAACATCTTAAATATGTTAACAAAATAAGATACAAAGGAAAATATTAAAAATAAAAATAATAAAAAACGTATTTAATGAGAGATATATATAGTTAGTTTCTTAAATAAATGTTTTACGTAAATAATAAATCAATATAGAAGCATTATATCTACTAATATTGGCAATTTAATAAATTTTTACTTAAAATAGAGAGTAAATATGGAGATCTTTGCTGCATAATAGGATGTGAAGGGTTTCAAGAAAAAATAGTTTCAAACGAAAATAAATTTGGCTCTCAAAACGAATCTTATTTGTCGTACTTCTGATCTTTGGCTCTTTTGACTAATGAGTTTGGCGACCACTGCCCTAGAGAGTGATTAATTTGAAGAATTATTTTTTTATTTTAAAGTGAAGAGACTTTGCATTACATAATGGCCACACTGATGATTTAACATCAAACAATATGAACACGTGAACTCAAACATGATAATTTTCATTTAGAACATTATTGCGACCTCTAGCATTACCCAAAACACTAATTAAGTCGAATTGACCAAAACGAATTAGTTTTATTTTCGTTTTCGAAACAGTTTTGCACACCATTTGACGTCATCAGTGTGACCCTTATGTTAAACAAATTCTCGTCACTTTAAAATAATGAAATTCTTTAAATTAATCACTCTCTAGGGTCTAGGAGATAAAAAAGATCCAGAATATCTATTGTATTTTTTAAAATGCCGAAAATCGATTTAAAATATTAGCTTCACTCAAATGACATGTCCAGTGCATAGAATTAAAAATAGTCCAGAAACCGCATACGAGCATCAAACAGAAGGCGACTAAACTACTCATAAATGAGTTGTTTTACGTTTAGACCCATTAGTTTATTTGTAGACAACGCTCAGTACGCAACTCCTGATTTGAATGCATCTATGCCGTGTTGTATCCCTTTAAAGTGTAGAAATACTGCTAAGATCTTAAACAAACAGGATGGGACCACATTTAATGTGTAATTAGCAAATGAATGTGTAAGTAGCAAATACATTACTTGAAAATTAAATTATTTTTCTATCTGTCAGATTGTCGAAGAAATCAAAATGGACATTTCGTTAGTGTTGTCATGGTAGTAAATTTTGTTACCCTACTTTTCTCATCTAATGAGAGAACTAATGAAAATTGGACCTCGGACTAAACAACTCTGTGGTGAACATTTGACCAAAATTATCTTTAAAACATCAAATAAAATTTGTTTTTTATTTTAAGTTCAAAGTTCATTAATTCAATTACTCTTATCAATCAAAGATTGGGTTGTGGTCCTGTGGCTAGTGTCTCGGACTCACGGACCAAAGGTCTGTGGTTCGAATCCCACTTTACCCCAACTTGATTCCATTTTCTAATAGTGAGTTTTTTACAACTCGTTGAAAATGGCCCTCAAAATTAAATATTTGGGTAAATCATAAGAACGCAAATATTTCTTTTTTTAATAATAAAAAAAAATAAAAAAATCAATCAATCAATATTTCCGCGTGCACAATATAATTTTAGAGAAATTAATAGATTGCTTTTTTACCTTACATTTGTGTTATGATTATATTTTTTCCCATCGTACAACATTACCAATGACACCACGAATGCGCGCGGCAAAAATGGGGCATAGTGTGGGGTTTCGGACACAGTCCGATGTATTCAAATATAATTCTACGCTCCTTCTCGACTTTTCTTAATTCTATGGTCCAGTGTCCCGTCTCCAGTAAATATCATGAATTTAGAAATAGCAAATATCGTTCATTGGTCATTTGTACGACAGTATTAATATAATAACAATCTTGTAAGAGATAAACTTTTAACATCAGTTTAATATAAACTTGTGTCTTGTGACCTGAGATACGTTTCGATAAGATTGGCGAAAATCGTTTGAATTACTTAATTACAACAAAATTAACTTAAAGCAATTATTTTGCGTAGTTTTCTGAATGTTCGAATAATAACTTTAAGTCATCGATTCAGAAAACACTATTGTGAAAAAAGATACTGGAAAAGAAAAATATAAAAATGGTCGCCTTTATTTGTGCAGATAATTATCTTTGTGTTAGTTAGTTTTCATTTTGTAACGCTAAGTTAAGTTAACTTCTTTGATTTTAAAAATACACAGTATTTTGAAATGGCGGTTAAAGACGCCTTGTGTACCATAGATTTAGATCAGAATTGGACGGAGTTAGAATGCGCTCTGAAGAAAGAGTGGCCACGAAGTATCCCCATATATTGCTGGATCAAAACCAGGTTAACATGGAAGGAAAAAGAAGATGAGGGAACCGACTTCCAAGTGTGTTGTCCTGGTGGCGATATAAAAAATGGAATTGTATCGTTTGGAGAAAAGGTATGAAATAAATTTATAAATATTTAATTTTTTTCTACCGACCGGTTTCAAAGCTATACAAGCTTTTTTATTAAGGTATACTTAACTAATGAATTCTATCTAATTTTATTATATCAGTATTATGCTGTGTATGGAACTAATAACTCAAGTATTTTTGTCTTGTAAGGATGGTAATGTGCTATGAATACGCTCAAAACTAGACAGGAGTGGACTGAAGGAAATATTGTTTTTTTTGCTATTTTTTTTTCTTATTACGAATCGCTTTTTTCATTTCTAGAATTTTCAAGTTATCTGAAATTCATATTTTATTTTTAATCCATAGTCTTTACGTAAAATTTATGAAATAATATTGAATTTAATTAATTTTCTGATACTTATATTTGAAAGTCTATACTCGATTGTTAATATCAAAATCGGGTTGTGGTCCTTTGGCTAGTGTCTCGGACTCACGGACCAAAGGTCTGTGGTTCGAATCCCACTCTACCCTAACTCGATTCCCATTTTCTAATAGTGAGTTATTTACAACTCGTTAAAAATGGCCCTCAAAATTAAATATTTATGTTAATCATAAGAACGCAAATATTTCCTTTAAATTTATTTTTTTTTATATTTACAAAAATCCTGAAAAAGTAAACGAAGTGGAGATAAGTACGCCTCGTAGTGCAATGGTTCACGCGTTTTCTGGGTTCGACTCCTGGATACGTATTCTGATGGGAAGTTAAAATTTATCTTCAATTTTATCTACAAAGTAAAATTAAGTTTTCAGTATGATAAAAATAATATATTTACATTTTTTTTATAAACATGTTCAATTACTGGTTACCGACGAAGATACTTTAAGATTTCTCACAAATATACACACTTTCGGATATAAATATCGATATTAGTATTACCGTCTCAGTGTATACCGATGCAGATATTTTTTCATATATTATATACATATACAATTTATATACATATAAGGGCGGGCATATTGCCTTAAGGCAATTTCTTCCAACCTACCCAAACCGTTCAGTTTGAGAAAATTACAAGTACATGGACATATTGAACCTTACGATTTTATACAAAATTAAAAACAAAGATTAACAAAATAAAAAATACATAAAACTAACTTTGTACTATGAAGAGAGGAGAGGGGATGGGAAGGAAAGAAAAAGGATAAAGAAACAATTTAAATAAATAGATAGTGACATTTTAATCTTGACTTAAATGTAAATAGTGAAGCGTTTTTAACATTAGATGGTGGGTAGATTATTCCACAATCGAGCAGCTACTACTCTGAAAGAGGAGGCAGAAAATTAGAGCGAAGAAAGGGTATTGAAAGTGTTCTCTCGTTACTAAAACGGAGAGATAGTCCATGTTGTGATAGAGGGTGGAATAGCTCTCTCAGATAAATAGGCGAGTGAGATTATTAAAAATATTGCCGGGATCTCGTGGGCAATGGTATAGGGGATTTTAGAGCTGTTCAATAATGGAATTATTGACGTAAAATCTCCATAATCTATTTACTATGCACTAGGTATCGCAATTCCGTCTAACTTCTTGACTCTAGATTCTGCCCCTTTTGGGTTTCCCTGCGATTGCCTTTAGTACTTTCATCTCTGACGTTCTGAGCAGTTATTTGGTTTTTCTATTTGGTTTTTTGTATTTTTTTATTTTCTCACTATCTATCCTCGCCTCTGTTGTATACACCATGATTTGGTCTGACACACGTTTTGTATAACCGAATTATGTTTTCAATAATCATGTGTTCATTTTACTATACGACATTTCTTAGGCATCCAGATGTTTACTAACTGAGATGGATATGTTCTCATCATCACTATGGCAGCATCATTTGCATGGCATGTGATGTTAATGACCTTATCTCCCTTAGTAGATTCACTACTTTTTTTTATTCTTAAAGGCGTTTTTTTTTTAATATATTTATTCTGCTTGTGTAAGAAAAGGTTTTTGGCGGTATTTATAGCTGTGATAAATTTAGTTATAAAGATGCTAAACTTGCTTTGTTTTTTTGTTGTTCTCAATATGTATTATTTTCGAAATGTTAATATTATTTATGTCCCAAATTGAGCTGTTGTAACTCCTGGGAATGTAATTCAACGTATTTTACTTGTAAAATACTTTGTGTTATATGATTTATAAATACAATAAAAAAAATATAAAAAATTGTGAAGAAGTGATAGAACGTGAATGTTTCTTCTTTGCCTGATACTGAGACAGTGTAGTTACGTAGACAGCCGTTCATAATCGCGGCCTTGGTAAGGTGAGCGGTGAGCGTTGGTTAGAAAGCTGATTTTACTCTGCAAACATTTTTACTGTTCCTAAAACGTGAGACTGCTCATGAATATAAATGAAATATAAATAACTAATATTTTCGTATTATGTTCAAGGGTATCAGCACATTTTATCTCACTGTCTTCATGTTTAATTCTAAAACTGACAAGTTGAGAGATGCTCTTCTCAGAACTAAGAAGATAGACTGGAGCTGTCGATTTTCTTGTGGAGTTCCAGTGCAATATGCAGAATGGTTTAAAAACATTCTTAAAACTATGGGCCTTGTAATCACGAGAGATTTGGCTACACATTATTACAAACTGCCAGAAAAAGATGCTAGATCATATGATACGAAGTAAGTACTATTTTTTTAACAAATAAACATATAATAATAGAAACAGAAATGTTAACATAAAAAAATCATAATTTTCATTAAAAACTGTTCTTGTTTTAACATGTTTATTATACAGATTGACTGGAACTGAGCTCGCCATAGCATTCGCATATAGAGGATGTCATTTGCTAATTATTGGACCTCACTTTCCTTAGCTTAAGTTTTATAGTTTGGGAGATATGTCAATTTTTATACTTTATTGAAATTTTTTCCAAAATTCGACCTTCAAGCATTCAGAACTTTATTTAAAAAAATTATTTTAGTATATTTTTATTATTTGTTGGTAGTCGTAAACATTACACTCAAACGAGGGTTAAAAAATTTAATATTACGCTTTAAAAAAAAAGGTGACGAACTAGAGAACTAACTTAGAGTAAAATAAATTAGCGAAACAGCGTAGTTTTTTTATTTATTTCAGGTTTAATTTGAGATAGTAAAGTTTTTTGAAAAGTATTTAGAAAAATAATATTCCCCTAAGAGAAAATAAAATATTTTTTCAATATATCCCACTTTTTTATTTAAAATAAACCAAAAGTGTAACTTTTAACCTCTTAACCCCTCTCCTTCCCAATCAACATCAACTTCCTATGCAACATATCCCTAAATATTATTTACCTTATTTTAGTGCATGTTCGGACATGTTGGTGTTTACATCCCCTTTAATTCTGAATGTAATTTAACCCTTACACTGCTACGCAGTTTTTCAAGAATCTAATCAGAAATCTTATTATTAATACATTTAAAAAATATTTTATCGAATACGTTGTTTTCCAAACACACTACTGTTTTAAAAATTAATAGCAATTCCAAGAAAAATCTTCCATTTCATAAATATCTAATTCAAGCACAGTGGAGTGAGCAAGATGGACAACTCGTGCCGCCCGCAACACATTCTCGTACAGCGGTTGTAAACCCTTTCTTAATCGAAAATAAAAACAAACAAAAATGATCTAGCACAGCAATCTCAAGGCGCATTGTTTTAATAGTTATTATTGAAACGACAGTATTATGGTGGTTTTTTTGTTGATTGCGGGGCAAAGTGCCCTTATTATCAAACCTACCACTTCCATCAATGCATGCTAAACAAAATTTGAGGAAAAATGTATCTTGGAATTTGTTGCAACAGAGAGGGAACACATTTTTGCCAAGGGAATATGGAAGTCTAGGCATTTACAGGACTTATGATCTTTCATTGGCTGTTTTAAATGGCCACTTTACGCACTGCGAAATATTCACCATTCACGATTATTTTTTCATTACCTCAACTCTTGCATCTGTTGACTTTTGCAAACTAAAAGAGCTGAAACCTTTATTGAATTCGGCGAGTTTCATCTGGATAAATTATTTCACCTCCTAGGTAATGCCTAAAAATACTTTAAAAATATTTTTTTTATGCAAATTATTTCGATCAACAATATTTTGAGTATGTCCAAATGTTTGTGTGGAGTTATTTAGATTGAAACTTCATGATAACGGGTAAATGTACTTAGAAGTGATGTTATTTCTTGGTAGATGTTATAATATAATTTTAATTTAAAAAATAATGTTTTCGTACAACTGTCTCAGAAATTGATATCACTTCCAAGAAAAATATTCCGTTTCACTAATAGCTAGTTCACGCATAATGGATTGAGCGAGATAAACAGTTGCTGAAATTACAAACAGCTGTGGTAAATTACATATTGTGTACATTTATATATATTTTTAATCTTACTTTATTACTCTAACTGACAAGTTAACTCTGCAAAGGGTCCTTTTTATTGTGAATAAACATACAAAGTATATCATTCAAAATGATAACGGATATTAAAAGTGATATAGAAATAATAATACCTCACCTAGAAACTCGGAAGCTTAGCAGCTCAACCTATTCCGAAAGTGAATTCGACAATAACGATCAACTTCTAAGTGATAGTGATGATAGTTTATATGACTCTTATGAAGAGCTCAAAATCGAAGAAGCATTTCTGAAATATTTTTGGATCAAGATCGAGCTGATATACTTTATTTACCACAATTACGTTTTGTTTGTAGAATAGTTTCTAGAATAGAGTTTGTATAGTAATAATTACGTTTTGTTTGTAGAGTAATAATTACTACCTAATGAAAAGCTAAAACATTTAAATTTCACATTACTGTAGGTACCCATTATAATAAATCAACAAATGATTTTATAATATTCAAACGTCCTAATTGGCAATCATTTAGGTTCCATGGTGAATTATTTTTATATTTTATGGCTCTTTACTTATTTGTTTATATTCTTAATTACGGGGTTTCCCGGTGATATAGGGACCTTACTAGATAAGAGTTATTATATTAAAGGTAAAGTATTCAATTAGTTATTCATTACGGAAATACATTAATATTTTTGTAATCACTGGATCGGGTATAATAGCAGGGAAGACACAGAATATAATTATTTTTCTCAAATATCATATAAGTGATTAAAAATTCTAAATATTAAAATGATTTATTTTTTATTTCACTGTTTTTGCAATGTAAAAAAATCCCTGTTTCCGTTCCCGGCTAGCTAGAAGTTTCCTGTGTTTAGTCGTTTCTCTTTTTTTAAAAGCACTGCAAATTTAAACATCATAAATAAATGTATAATAATGAAATTTAGTTGTTTAAAAAAAAAAATATATTTATTAATAAACTACTAAACAAAGCTTTTTTTTCAATTTTTATGTATCATATTATCAGCGCTACGATTTTTTAAAGTTTTGTATTTCCGAAATTAATCCGCGTGTGACGTCGCAAGTTCTTTTCCGCTTCTTCTTGATTTGTTCTGTCGATTACTCCATTGACGATTAGCAAACCGGAAATCTTCCACAACCCTATTATCATTGGTTGATTCATATAAACAAGTGACGTCGTTCAAAGCAGTTCGTTTTTATTAAAATATTTTATATTATTTTTTATTAATTTTCAAGAAACTTTCCTGTACAATTTAATGCTCGAAGTTTCACCGCGCCTAAGAAAACATTTTTTGTATTAAATTTTCCGTAGGGCTGAAATAGGTACGAAACTGAATAATAATCCGTCGAATAAGTAATTTTTATGTTTTGAAAATGTTTTATACCACTGACGGTTAAGTGCAACAAGCAGTTCCCGAATTCATTTACCCTTTTGGGGATTATGACGTCAGCATCAGTCTAGTTAGAACTTTATGATAGGGATTAAGAACAACGATATATCGTTGTTTAGCAGTATAAGGGTTAAGTATTTTTTCGTAAATACTACGGTGATGATAAAGGTGAAAGTGTATTTTAGTGCTTGCATGTTGGTATAGTGAGCATCCTGACGAAGAGACGGGTACGTCTCGAATATAGACATAAAAAAGTCAGTAAGGGTTAAATACTAATATTTACAAACATCAATTAAAATCTTTCACCACAAAGTTAATGCTTTGAACATAAATATCAAGTTTTCTAATTTACCGATTATCTTTTATTGATATAAAAGGTATTTTAATTTCATTAAAGCATCCAATTTTCTCATTCTATATATTTTTATTATGTAAGTTATATTCATTATATATACATACGTATATATATTTATTTATTAAATTTTGTTTTGCAGTTTACCGGCAGAGACTTTCATAGCCCCGCTCACAAAAGGTCATATTCCTACAATAGACTCAGTATGGCCGCTCCGTTTTGAAAATTCCACCCAATACCTTCAAAATATTATCAGGCTGAACCACGGGGTCGGTCTTTTCTCAGCTCGCGACCATCGCCTGCTCTCCTGGGTGATGAAGTATGAATACGGAGACATTGGGGTACTCCAGACTATTGAAGAATGTAAGAGAAAGGGCTTCGGGTCAGTAGTCACCGGGGCCATGGCGAAGAAGTTGGCCGAAAATGGAGACGAGGTATATGCTTACGTAGTGCTCGGAAATACTGCGTCAGAGAACTTATTTTTGCAGCTGGGTTTCAAGTTCGCGGGATCTTATAACTTTATTGATTATAATGATTAATAAAATTTAGTAATCTAATTGTACAGCGGCTATTTTCCGTAAATTATATGTAATTAATATTTCATTGATTCCAAACTTTCAAAATTTTTCTTCTTTTAAAAAACATGCACTATCCCTGAATCAAACTAAAGATATGAACTCCTTTTTTCTATGATATATTTTTTTGCCCTTTAATAATAAGGAATTTTTTAATGTTTTTTTTAAATATTTTTTATTTCCTTTTTTATTTATTATTTTTAAAAATACTATATAATCTTTTAAGAATATTTCGCGATTACAATGGAAGATCCGTGCACACCTAATATTAAATGTCAAAAATCGTTTCGCGACATATAATCCTGCTGCGCAATCACATGTTTCAATTACACCGGAGTAAATATGAAATATATTCCAAAACTCCTATTTTTATTTATTTATTTATTATTTATCATTCTATTTATTGCATTTAGCCGGCGGCGGCGGTTGGCAAGCCAAATGTCAAGAAAAGCAGTCGCCATAGTAATTGTAATTTAATTTTCACTTTTTTGTATTAGATATTCCTTACTATTTTGCAAATGCAATATATTATATTATTTTTTATGGTAAACGCTGATTTTGCCAGTGAACTGTATTTATTTACGAGGAAAACAAAAAACTGACCAATACGAGCGTTGAATTAGAGATTACACACGCGTTGACTTATGACCGCGATAACTTAAGCATGTTCATTATTGTTCATTGTGATCGCTCAAATGCTTAGCATGTGTTTAAGCACGTCGATAGTTTTTTTGATTGAGCTACTGAAGAAATACGGTTGAAAAAACATACATTAATGTTAAAGTTTTTGAGAGATTAGAACAGCAGGTAAGAAAACAAGTATGATACAAACGAAACTGGATTTTTTTTAAAATTAATCGGTTTCTTTTTTTTATTTTTTCTACGTAAATCATATAACATAAAGTATTTTACAAGTATAGTACGTTGAATTACATTCCCAGGAGTTACAACAACTCAATTCGGGACATAAATAATATTAACATTTAGAAAATAACACATATTGAGAACAACAAAGAAACAAAGCAAGTTTAGCACCTTTATAACTAAATATAGCACAACAGTATATACGCCAAAAACATTTTTTTATACAAGCAGAATAAATATATATAAAAAAACGCTTTTAAGAATAAAAAAAAAGTAGTGAACCTACTAAGGGAGATAAGGTCATTAACATCACATTTTATTAAAATGGTGCTTATTCTGGTAAACTTTGAAATAAATTATTTGTTATCAGATATGAGGGTGTTAGAAGAAAACTTAGAAATCTCCATTAAACGAGTTACTGAGATATTTGCGAAAAAAAGAATTGTAAAATTTCTAATTATGCTTCACTAACTCAATGGAGAATGCTGAGAGTTTGCGGGGTCAAGTATAATTGAAATCGGCTTTTTTTTTAGATTTAGAGACAGTTTTGAATTACGATATTATTCAGGTAAGTAGGTTTTTAGATATAGTATGTTTTGGCATCAATAACAGATTTTCCGTTTTGGGTGGAGATTTTGCTTCTTATACCCCATATTTTAAATAACCTGATGCCAGAGGCGAATCGTCTATGTAAGCGATTATGCCCAGCTTACCATTTTATTTTACTATCCATAATAATGTTTTACGGTAAGTTCACTTGCAGAAAAGCAAACGAATAATTATTATTTCTTACAAGTCATTGCCAGCGTTTGTATCTTTCTTCTAAAATTGTTAAAACGCGCCCAGCGCCAGCAGTGAGCCATGAAACTAGTCAATTATTCCAGCTTATTTCTTCATACTATAATTTGAACATCTTAAATCCAGTGTTGGTTTTTTAGTCGCGAGGTAACCTTGCAGATTAAATAAATTATCTGAAGATTCTCGATTTGGAAAACAGTATTGCGAACATTATTTCTTAAGAGCTATTGTTCTTTGACGTGATACAGTTAACATATATGACCACCATTACTTTCATACAGTCGCGAGACATGTGGCGCTCGTCGCGGCTGTTTTTGGCATTATCCATTTCTAAAACAAATCGGCCATTTGATATTTCAATCGTAATAGAAATACCTAATACGTACTGAATTAATTGTGCTATTTTTAATATATATATATTGTTGTATATTTAGTTATAAAGGTGCTAAACTTGCTTTGTTTCTTTGTTGTTCTCAATATGTGTTATTTTCTAAATGCTTTTATTATTTATGTCCCAAATTGAGTTGTTATAACTCCTGGTGTTTTATGATTTAAAAATAAATAAAATAAAAAGATAAATATTTTTTAAATAAGTTATGTGTTAAAGTAATTGATAATATATCGCGAAATTAACAATAATCGTCATATGAGTTGATTTCGTAAATGAGAAATGTTGTTGTATCACACATAACCACAGAAAAAAATCAATTTAAATATAATTATATTATGTACTATGTAGGTACAAATTTATATTTTTTTATAGCTTACCTGTAAATAAAATCACCATTTGCCACTGCCTGATGCTCACTGGTATCCGGTTATAAGATTTAAATGCTTAATACATGTAATGGCGTAGCGCATTTGTAATCTTTGATTTAAAAGGGTTCTTAATTTATAGAGTCAGATAAAAACATTTTTTATTGATACGGGAAAAATCAATTAATTTTAAAAGAAGTTTTGCATAATGAACCGATAAGAAGCGAGAAAACTGTAGATTGGCCAATCAAAACATATATTTTCCTGGTTCAATCTGTAATAACTAATTACTACATTTTGGAATTTTTTATTTTAAGGGTCATAGTTTTATATACACGATTGACGTTGGGCATATCAATCTATGACACAATTATCGATTAAGTTTTGAAAAGTTGCTACTAAAAAGGTTTAAATAGTCTATAATATATATTATGTAAAATACGGAATGAGGAAATCAGTGCATTTATATTTATTAATTAAATTTCAAATTAGGAAACTTTAAAAAAAAACAATATCGTATTTCGCTATGATATTTTAAACACAAAAATTTACTAACATTTATTTAAAACAAATAATCCTGAAAACCCAATTAAACCAAATATGTTCATATTTTAAGTTTTGTAAAAAGGAATTTTGCCGTTTATCTGTATGTAATATAATTAAAATAAAGAATATGGCTTATGTTGTTCTTTTTTTTTCGGAATGTTTCATAGAGTATAAAATATATACATTATTACAATATTCATACATTCTTAAGAAAACAAAGTATTAAAATATATTTTGTCCCGATAAACTATTCAATAATATTAAAATTTATTTCAACAGAGAGGGAAAACATTTTTGAGAAGGGAATATGGAAGTCTAGGCATTTACAGGACTTACGACCTGTCATTGGCTGGTTTAAGTGGCCACTTTACACACTCCTGGAGGAAATCCAGCCAGTCTGCAAGCATTTGGACATACTCAAACATTGTTGTATTCAATAATAGTTTGTCATCGGGTGCTCTGACATTAGTTTTAATTAATAATCAGATAAAAAGAGTACAGACATAATACTGTATACGTATAAAATAATAAACATAAAAAATAGTTTAAAGAAATGTGTTTTTTTTTTGAAGTAAGAAACTAGAGTAAAATAACACAATTAAAATTAAAGAATAGCAATTTACTTGAATATATTTTAAATATAAGAAAAAAATTAGTAAAAATGATGCGAAGTTATGTTATTAATATTTGACCCTTAACTAAAAAATGTATATGCCTGGCTCGGTGTATTTTAATTGGAGAAATTAAATTTATACGATTATGACATACCGTAAAACGGGGTTAAATTGCACCATCAAGGGTAACATTGCATCAAAAAAAAAAGTTTTTAGAGACACCTGTTGTCATTGCTACTAACAATAACTCATTGTTTCTCCAAATATTCAATGGATGTCACTTTTCACTCTTACCTAAGGTTATTTTCCATTCAATATGGTACTTTAGTACTGAGCGATTAGCGGTTTGGGTTGGTTGTGCAGTTTTTATGAATAATTTCTATAGGTAATTCTTATCACATCTTCAACAGTGTGTATCATTCTAAGGTGAGTAAAGTGGTTTCGTATGTTGAATTTTGTCATGTATTTGATAATACCAGTATTTCTTACTAAATTTACCAAAAAATATTAATATTAATATTTCCATGTCCATGTGGAATCTATTAAGATACTGAAGGAAAAAAAAAGTGATGCAATGTCACCCCGCCCTAGGGCTTACTTTGCATCATTTTTCAAAAAATTATAGCTTGTATATGAAACTACAAAATATACTTATAACCACAAAAAAGTAAAGGAAATATATTATATAACCATGACATTTATTGTCAAAAACACTACTCATCTCCTCGATGAAAAAAATAATTATAGCTGAAAAGTTATTAAAAAGTGATGCAATTTAACCCCGTTTTACGGTATATAAAATAACAATGTAATTATTTAAGTAAAAAATGTGGTTTGTGTTGTGTTCATTAAGTTTGTGAGAGACAATGCGTTGTTTTTGCGTAGTCGGAAAAAACGCTAACAATTTATCTAGTAATTATTACGCAAAAGTAGGTTTTAGCCAAGCAATACTTGGCTACCGTGTGAAGTGTCCCGTCAACACGTCGAACACGATACGATTAAAAAAGTTTAGCGTGCCTTTGGACATAATTTGCGAGATTCCAACTATATGCGTCATGATATAAAATAATATATGAGAACCTACCCGAGAGAAAATGTCGGAGGAGGCCAAGGCCTCTAGATACAAGGATGGTGACCTACCAAAAAAAAGGCCACGGTGTCGGAGGAATATAATGTCTCAAACGCGTGAGTTCGATAGGGATCATGTTAACGTAGTTGTTTAGAAAGCAGGCAGTCCACAATTTAAAAAAAAAGATGTGTTAGTGTTATCGTATGATTAATTCTATGTTACCTCAAGGAACAGTAATTGGACCTATTTTATTTTTTATGTATGTTAATAATATTTATTTATTTTTTATTTTTTATTTATTTAATTTTACAATACGCCCAAGGGGCATTTACAAAAAATATACAGTTAAGTACAAACATAGTGCGTAAAAATTTAAAAGATAAACAATGCTTTTTTGTATACATTTAGAAACAATAAGAAGCATACTGCCATGCAAAATAAAAAGTGAAACTTTACATAGTAAAAAAGAAAAAAAATATTTTAGATGGATATAATAAAAGTAATTGAAATAAAAAGCAAATTGTAAATAACTTCTAAAGAATTCAAACAAAAAAATATATACATTTTCATATACTTATAAGTATAAAAAAAAATGGTATCAACAAATTTTTGTTAAAAACAAATAATGAAAATTAGTTAACAGTAAGTATATGTGTGAAAATAATATAATATACGGTACACAAAAATATTTGATAAATTAATATCAGAAAGAGATAAGATAATAATAATACACATCAAAAACAGAGAAAGAATTGTATGAAAAAGAAAGTTTTATTACGACATTAATAATTTGTTTCAAACAGTGCATTTAAGAACGTTTTAAAATTGATAATTGTCGTATTAAAAATGTCCATTTCATTAATAATATTTTTAATATACAGAATATAAATGGTGATATAATTTCATATGCTGATGATACCGTACTCATTATAAGGGGATCTTCATGGGACGAAGTAAATTTAAAATCAAATATAGATATTAATAAATTAAAAGAATGGTTTGATGACAATATTTTGTCTCTGAATACTGAAAAAACATTTTACATCACTTTTACATTGAAAGAACAAGTTATACCTCCTATAAATATTTTTATCCACACAACAAAATGCAATGAAGGATATTAGTTTCATAATGATAATTGCCTTTAAATCACTGAAAAAAATAGCACAAAATATTTAGGCACTATAGGTATTTGATAAAAATATAAAATGGAAGGAGCAAATCAATTATATTGTAAACAGAATGAGAAAACTTATACATGTATTTATTAGATTTTTTATATTTTTTATATGGGAGTTGCTTTATTATTTACCTTGCTTATAATATACAAGGTTTATATTTCAAAAAGTGGATTTTTCTGCAATTAAATATCTTAAAATTTATCTAAACTATTGGGATCAGGGGGGATATATTAATGTGGGCTTATCAGGAACTTTTCAGCATTTGCTCACGTGGAGAGGAAACCACTTAAAACTCTTCAGGAGAAGCCGGCCTGTTGACTGCTGCCACTAGAGGAGTGTTCGGCATTTTGTTCCCTACTTTGGTGTATTTTATCAATTTCCTGCGCTATATTTATCATGTATTTATTAGATTAAGAAATATATTAACCATCGAAAAATTAAAATCAATTTGCTTTGCACTCACCCGATCCATATAACAGTACGGAATAATCGGATGGGGTGGTACTTTTAAAACAAATATTTTACCGCTTGAAAAAATAAAAAAATGAATTATAAAAGTTTTTTTGAAAAAACCGTCTACTTTTCCCACTGTTCAATTATTTAAAAAAATTAAGGTTTACTTTTAAAATTTCTATATAAAAAGAATTGTTTGCTTCAAATACATAAAGATAAAATAAATAGTAGTATTTCTAGGTCACAAAACGTAAGTACGCGACCTAGAACAGGTGGTAAAATCTTAATTCCTAAATTAAAAACAACTACTGCACAACATCATTATACTTACAGAGGAATATTTTTCTTTAATGAAATGAACAAAGATAATAAAAAGTACAGTCAAGAATACAATATATTTAAGAAAGAAGTTAAAAGTTATATCTATAATTCTTTTTTACGTAACACTGATTAAAAACACCGTTTATATTTTTTTTGTAATTTATACATGTTATCCTAAAAATATTATTAATTAAAATAAAATAAACCATAGTAAGACGTCACTCCCCATTATGTACACAAGAATCGTTCATTTCTTTTACGTGAAAGGAAACGTTAATGTAAACATATGAATTTGATTAATGTAAAAAATTGCATTTAGTTGTAAAATTGTATTTTTATTTGTTATTAATAATGTTCTGCTTAAAACCACCAGACCGCTTTTATACAAAAAACTGTAATAATCACCTTCTGAAAATAGAGTTGATCAGAAAAACGGCGTTTCTTAATTTTCAGAAAATACCCACAGCATTAGAAAAATCTTACGGCATAGATGCTGATGGGAAGATTATTGCCTCCAGAAATCTATAACTCTAAAATAAATTAAAGAAAAATACATGAGAATTTACACTTAATAGATTCATTAATTTAAACATACCTGTGATGAAAAAAGAAGTTTTTATACAGAATGTCATCTCATACATTCTAATTGAATGAGGTATCATTCAATATTGTCTTTGTCAGCATCCTCCTCTCCGTTGCTCTCTATCCCTGAACATATATAAGTTTTATAGTGAGAAGATCTTTTAATATAATTATGTATCCCCGTACTGCGGGCCAACTGTTTGAGACACCTGATTTTTATAATCCGAATCATTTCTATTAAACTTATATGTTATTCTTATTTATATATTATGTAGGTGCATATAATATGCATTTGTGTGTTCGTTTTGAATCAACGTTTGCGTATTGTCAAACCTTATTTTATTGTTGTCATTATTTCGTATTTACTGCATTTTGTGGTTACCTACCATACTCGTATTGTATAGGACTCGTCGCACATTATTCATTCGATGTGTATCAGTTAAATTTAAAAAATAAAATGCTTTTTTTTTTCAGAATACGGTTTTGAAATTTAATATACTTAAAAAAAAAACAATTAATATGATTTCGTAATTTGAATTTTAACAAAAAGGTTTCTAGCTTTTTACTAAGCTCTTTATTGTACCATTTTTAATACAATTTACAATTCATACTTACGCACCCATACACATGCACCCTCTCCCTCATTCATTCCCACACGCACATGTATCCTCTCCCTCATTCATTCACGCATACACACATTCACATGAATACAAACGTCACACAAATACAATTACTAAACATCTTTTCTTATATATTATTTGTCATTATATTTACAGTGGATTTTTTTTATTGGCTTTAGTATTGTTAAGATTTTTCTAATTATTCTAATTATGTAAATGCTGTAAAAATCCAAAATAAAATAAAAAAAATAAAATATTAAATGTGGCTGTTTTCTGCAAAATACATCTTTTAGGTTGTGTAGTCATAAAGACTTAAAAAAAAAACACGAAAATACCTTTGACACATTATTTAATTATTATAACTTACTATATAGTATACATATGTGTACATTTTTTTAATTTACTGGGTTTTTTAATATGTTTTTTACTTCGACTTTTATTATGTATTTTGTTTTTACTATGAATTTTCTTTTTACTATGTATTTTACTGGGTTTTCCAAATATGTAAATATGTTTTTTACTCTTTATGGCTTTGTATTTTGTTTTTACCATGTATTTTACTGGGTTTTAAATGTGTTTTTGACTATATTTTTTTACATTTTCTTTAACGTTTTTTACTTCATTTTTTACCATGTTTTTTTAACTATGTTTTCACTAAATTTTCACTTTGTCTACTAATCATCATTCCCTTTTCGCACCTAATGGTCCATAGTGTACTGCATTGGTACACCAAACGTCGCGTATCTTGATCATTTTTTTACATGAAAGTAAGATGAACAAACTTACGCTTCAGATACCACCACAAGGCCGACTGTGTCTTCTATCTATATATTTTTTCTATATATTGTACATCTTAGGTTCTGTGGTCAGCCAGACTTATAAATCATTAAAACTAGTCAAATATGTCATAAATTTTTGTAAACAAGGACTGGATTCAACTCTCTGGGGAGCTGTTTATATTAACACATTACAAGAGAGATGAAGAACATTTAAGATAATGTAATATAGAAGTCTAGACATCTACAGGGCTTATGACCTGTCAATGTCTGGTTTAAGCGGCCACTTTACAAACTGTGTAACATTCACCATTCTGCCCATATTTGAACATCTATATTCCTTCAATTCTTTCATCTGTTGATGTTTGTAAAGTTAAAGAGCTGAAACCTTTATTTATGCGGGTGAGATTCATCTGGTTGACTTATTTCACCCACATACTAGACAACCAACGCCTGAAAACATTTTTTCCAATTTTAATACATCTTCTTGGACCAGGTGGATTTATCAACAATGCTTGAGTTTGTCTGAATTTTTGTAAATAAATTTAATTTTATATATAAATTAATAATAACATGCCCTCTGCCTACCCCTACGGGGAAACGTGATAATTTGTTTTGATTGAAAGTCTTTTTTCGAAATAAGTTTTAAATTAATTCAACCTTTTCAGTAAAGTTATTGACGGGTCATATTTTTTTATAATCAACGATAGTTGTTCAATTAGCACGTAAATAAATTACCAAGTATGCATAAATAGTAAGAGAATCCAGAAAAAAACATCCAATTAAGGTATTTGACTTTTTTATGATTGGTCAGCATATTACAATAAAGATTTTGGAAATTTTATAGTGTGTGATTTCACAGGACTTATAAACGATCATTGGATGGTTTAAGAGATCGCTTTACACATTGTGTTCACCATTCTGCCTATGTTTGAACATCCGTATTTCTTCAATTCGTCCATCCGTTAATTTTTGTGAAATTAACGACCCTTTATTGATGTGGATGAGTTTCATCTGACTAAATTGTTTCGACTGC
This sequence comes from Micrasema longulum, assembly GCF_059751315.1. Lineage (NCBI taxonomy): Eukaryota > Metazoa > Arthropoda > Insecta > Trichoptera > Brachycentridae > Micrasema > Micrasema longulum. Next base: position 215,720 of record NW_028278779.1, read on the forward strand.
AACGTCACGCCTACTTATGTTTCTTGGAACAATCAACAATCAACAAAAATTTTACGCAGTGTGTAAAGTGGTCACTTCAACTGGTAAATGCCTAGACTTCCGTAATGAGGAACATCCACCCTACGAGAAATCGGATACAAAAAATAATTTCTTGCACGCTGTAGAAATAAGAGCATCAAATTGGACGGCAAAGTTTCTTTAAAATGTAGGAATAGAAAAAATATTTTACCAAAAAAAAACTACTTTTTACGACGTCACTAGTTCATATGAATCAACCAATAATAAGAGAGCTGTGAAATATGTCTGGTTGGTCCGATTGGTTCACTTACCGTAAACCAATCGGCAAAAGTGACGGAGAAGAAACGGAAGAGAACCTCTGATGTCACATGCGGAATATTTTCAAAAATAAAAAACTAAAAACTGACAATTCAACCAAAAATTGGGGTGCGTCTTAAGGTCTGATGCGTGTTATCGTCCGCAAAATGACTAACTTTTTATTTTGACTTTTGATTTTATCTTTCAATTTTGACTTTTTATTCAAACTTTAAATTTTTATTTCAACTTTTACTTTTAATTTTAACTTTTAATTTCAACTCTTAATTTTAACTTATTCATGTGTACATCTACTACCTGCATCTAATTGATTATTGTTGGTTGTAAATTTTTACTAAATACATAAATGTTCATGGAAGCAGAGAGAGAGGGAGGAAAGTAGAGCTGGAGCTATACAATGTCTTCTCCTTTTTATGTACGTTTTATTTTTGTAGAATTCAATTACTTTTTCCTCTCTCCTCCTGCATTCATAATAAATTAATGTGAAATCTGTAATTGGTCTTACTTTTCTTAATTGTTAATTTGTATCTTGTATTTATATAAAGACTTTATGATTTCCTTTACACTTTGTATCCCGGAGCCGTGTAAACACGTGATTATATAACCACGCGCTGTGTCCGGTTCCGTGTTTCACGTGGTGTACCAGCTGTCCAAAAAAATGCACTTTATTGACATCTAGTGACGTTTATTAGTACTTTTTCGCTGTTGGTAAACTACCTTGAGGTGATTAAATTATCCAACCATAACAATACGTGAAAACTGGGACACAACGCGTGGTTATAATAATCACGTGTTTACACGGCTTCTGGATACAAAGCACAAAAAGGGAGTTAGACACTGTATATGTGCAAGCATTGCAATGTGGCTCTCTATAAAGGCCAATGTTGGCAAAACTATCAAACAAAAATGACTTATTGTACTGTTTCAAATAAATATGAGAAGTTTCAATTGATTTAACCCAGTATTTTCATAATTATGACACTTTTAAGGAACCCTTCACAAAGCCTGATATTTCACAAAAATGGGCCGGGCACAGGGTAAATTCCATGTGTATTCGGCCGGTGCTCTAAGTGTTAATAAATAAAATACGGTAATACACGATGCAACACTCACCATTTTGAATATATATAATTTACACAACATCATTTTTTTTTTAAGATCTGGTCAAAATATAAGTATAAATAAATTGCAGAATCATCTGCAGGCGATTACTAGTACTTAATTTAACTCGGAAGAGTCTTAAATACATAAAATAAAGTAATATGCTAATTAAAAATACTTAACTTCAATATCAATACATAGATGGTGCTCCAACACGCTAGTGAATGCTTTCTCATTTAATAAGATATATACAAGAATCAAAATGATACCAATGTCGATATTCGCTAATAAGCGGAATGGGGAATGTTGTTAAAAACGTAAAGTGGCCACTCAACCCAGCCAATGACAGGTCATAAGCCCTGTAAACGCTCGAATATCGATAATCCAGAATTTGAAAAAATTCTACCTCATCTCTGTAGGAATATTAATTAAAAAAATATATATATAATTTAGATGTGTCTTGAAAGAAATCTTAATAGGAGTGGCTAAATATCAAATTATAATGGATTCCATTATGATAGAGCATATTTTGTTAATTAATAAATATATTCAGAGCCATAAAGTATACTATCCCCAGTATTAAATGAAAAAATTTAACAGTCGAGGAATGCTTAACTTAATTTATTATTGACAACATCTCTCTGGTCAATTGTTTTATGAGTGTTTTCGCCATAAATTAGTGGAAAATCGCCATAAAACATCAAAACAGCAGCCAAATATGCGGATACGAGTTTGGGTGATAAATCAACCTCTCTGTGCAGGATTCGTTAATTGACTTTATCGACAACCTGTTTCTCGTCATAACTACCAAAACTAATAATTACTAAATTATTTATTGTTATTTTGAGTCAGCTCAAGGGCGCATAACTGTTTACAAGCATGCAACGGCATTAATTTTATTTGAAACAATGTACATTTTTACTAAGTACATTTTAATATAAGAAGATGATGTTTTTTAAAGAAGAAACTGCATTTTCTCTGACAATTGGGTGGAAAAAAGGCTTTAATGATGATTTATTTCTCAAAATTCATATTACAAAAAACTCAATTAATAATACTACTGCTAAGAATAAGTTAATAGGTCAAACGGTTGAGGTGGTGTGGTGTGGTGTGGTGTGGTGTGGTGTGGTGTGGTGGAATATTAAATTTTTAAAGTTGAATTAGAATATTTAAGTTTGTCCAAATGTTCGTAGACAAAAGACTGGATTTCACCCCCTCGGGAGTCATTAAGATTACCAAATTACAACAGGGATGGAGAATACCTTAAATAAGGGAATATGGAAGTCTAGGCATTTACAGGGGCATTTACAAATCAACAAATGGAATAATTGAAGAAATATGAATGTTCAAACATAGGCAAAATGGTGAATGTTACACAGTGTGTAAAGTGGCCACTTAAACCAGCCAATGACAGGTCATAAGCCCTGTAAAGGCCTAGACTTCCATATGCCCTTATTTAAGGTATTCTCTATCCCTGTTGTAATTTGTTAATCTTGTTTGTTTAAGTTATCATTATTTAGTTGTAATGTTTCAACAATTATTATTGATTATACGTATTTTTTTTATTTTTCGTGTGTCCGGGCGGATGAAAAATGTTAATTTATTTATTTATTTGAACACCCAGTGGGCATTTTTAAGGAAATATGTGTACATAAAAAAATATTATAAAAGAAAGTAAAAAGACACAATGGTTTATACGAGTAAAAGACTTGGTGGGAGTGCAAGCGGAAAAAAGGTGTTTATAATTTAATTTGATTCAGTGATAGCTGATCCTTGATCAGCACAGCACAAACACGGCGTTTATTACCAAAATGAAAATCGATCACGTGTATAGTTAACTTGCAATAAAAATAATAAAATGTGTCACTATAGTATGAAATAGTAAGTTAATAAGACCAATTAGACTTATATTTGAAATTGCATGAAAATATTAAAATATTTATAGGAGCTTAACTAGGAACAAAAATATATGTTTTAAACACTGCGGTATAATTAAATAGAGATGATGCTACTAAGAACGATAGTTTGAAATTATGTTCAGAAAAGTTATCGTTCTCGCATTTCCGGGCAAAACGCGTAGTAGAGTAAAAAAGAATGTCTATTCAGTTAACTGGGAATTCAACTCGTCTTTTTACGCTTCTTTGCATTTACTGACTACACGTTAAGTTCCGGAACCTAAGTTAAATGGAACACAAGGCGGGTGCTCAGTGCTGTATCTAGTGTAGTCATATAAATTATATCGATGGTTCTAAAGCTACATCGTCGACGGCAGTCTATCACCGCGTAAGTAACATCACCGTGATAGAGTGATAGAGATATGCCATTTGGCAATAAATATATTCAAACATTCAAAGTAAAAACAAAATAAAACATTGTATGTCGTGTAAAGTTAGCTTTAAACGTTTTTAAAAAATATCCATGATTTTACTGAACACGCATTAAAAAAATGTTTAAATAATAAAAAATATAATAAACTTCAAATATATAAAAAAATAATCTTATATTAATAATACATATGCAACTAAACAATTAAGCGGGTTTTTACTCCACAAACGTCAACATTTAACGCATCCACCACAAACCAGAATCCGTTTTGAAGACTAAATGTCTTTTTTCGGTTTCACTCAAACAAGCAAGAGTTTATTTGTTTTCATCACGAATTGATTATATTTCCTCCTCTACTAACTAAATGCAGTAAGAAAAAGCGCAAACAAATATTTACATTTACCACTTTCAGTGTCCTTTTCACCGTCGCTTTGAACTCTCCTCCCTCTCATCGTCTACAAGGTAGGGACAAAGGGAAGTATAAATGAAATAAATCAATAAATCTATTGCCCAGTTCAAATCCCTTTATGTCGACGGTGTATCTACTCTCTGGAGCACCAGAACGCCCCCTGGGGACACTCGAGGCCGGTCACCGGCGGCGCACTCAAAAGCAACAGACTTACCCAAAGACCACTGGTTGCAAATCAACTTTTGCCAACTCTCATACCTACTCAAACTGTGATTATTGAAGAATTTTACCTCATCAAGCGAAAAGTCTACAGACCGAAGAGTTAAGGAAATGTAGATGTTCAAACATAGTGAAAATGACAAATGTTACACAGTGTGTAAAATGGCCACTTAAACCAGCCAATAAATCGTTAGATATATAAATGCCTAAACTTCATATAAGGTCAAAGCACCAGTAAATGACCACCCCCCAGTAAATGACCATTGGTTAATAAAACACAATATAGTAAGAATTGCTACATGTGCCCAGTCAAAAAACTTTTAACACTAGAAACTATGACAAAAGCAGTAGGCGGACACATCTTTTGGTAAGAAACAAATCTATCAGTTTTGAACAGTGAATTGTCAAAAGGCAATAGTGCGTCTTCCCGTTATTGTTCTGAGATTGATAGTATTTTTATAAGGCAAGGTGTGGTAAGTGTTTTATTTGATGCTATTTCTTATGCAATTCTATGAATTTATCCATATTTTTATATTTATTTTTTTTAAGAAAAAAAGAAATATTTGCGTTCTTATGATTTACCCAAATATTTAATTTTGAGGGCCATTTTCAACGAGTTGTAAATAACTCACTATTTGAAAATGGAATCAAGTTGGGGTAGAGTGGGATTCGAACCGAGACACTAGCCACGGGACCATAACCCGATCATCTAATATCCCGATATTCTAATGTGTTAGGGTGTTTTATAATGTTATGATGTAACTTAATCTGAGTATTATTTTTACTGGGGTAGTAATGGTCATTCACTGGTGATTTTTCTATTTTTTTAGAGTAATATTAATTATAATAAATTCAATATTCGTATTTCAATAAAAAAGTAAAATTACTCAGAAAAATTAATGGGTTTTTTATTGTTTTCTTTTATTTTGTACGCTTAAATAATGAAATTTATACCTTTTATGTGGATTTCACTGCAAGCTGAACCTTAACGGTCATTTATTGGTGCTTTGACCCTACATCCTTATAAAAATGTTTTTTTCTGTCTGTTGCAATATATCAGAATAAAAATATAAAATCCTGCTAAAAAAATAAATATATTGCATATAAAATCTGAAACTTGCTAACTCATGATGCTGAAACAATTAACGACACAATAAATTTAATAATTTGTTCCTCCTTAAATCAGCGACATTAATGGAAGCGAATAAATATTTAATTCCGTATTTTCAACAATAACATTTTAAAAAGAAACAAACGTTATATGATATTCCGAATATATTTGGTATAATGTCACATTTGCGCATATTAAATTAAGATTATTTGATAATATTAGGACAAACAATAAAAATAACACGATAAATACGATAAAGAGATTTTATTGATTCAAGCGTCCTTAAACGGGACATTAAAATTGAAAATAACGTTTTATGATCAGTCAAAACATCAAACATGTCAAGACTTACTAATTTAAAAAATAATGATTAACTATCCCGGAAAAGAAAAAAGCTTGTTACGGAATTTCGAAAATAATTTATGCTCATAGGCCCATTTCACAAGGATCGTCCAAATCCACACGGTACTGTAAACTTAGGGTGGATTAATATTTATTATATTCTTTTGAATTTTTTAATCCGCCCGTTCCTGCGATGTAACCGTCATTGCAAGTTGCACTAAATTAATTAATATCTCGACAGCTACTATAAATATTACCCCAATTTTTTTGTAATCTTCATATAAACCGTAACATCTAAGAAAAAAAATAAAAACACATATTTAGAGGTAAATAACGTTCTGTCCTGCGCAAGTCGAGGCAATTCACGAAGCTGGGACAAGACAATATCACCATATCTATTGTATTGTCTACATCTAAACAGCCCTTAAAAGGCTGTAGTCTGTAATATCACCATATCTATTGTATTGTCTACATCTAAACAGCCCTTAAAAGGCTGTAGTCTGGTAAAACGCACGCAAAATGAAGAAATCATACAATTTTGCCATTTTAAAACGAAAGTTTTTTTTAATCGCGGAATAATAAAAAAAAATAAATTAGATAATTAATAATAACAAACAATAATTTTCAAAGGTATTTCTGTTAAAAAATATACTCAAAAGTTTTATGTAACAAAAATATAATTACTTTAAGAAACAGATTACCATTTACAATTTAGACTAAGCGTAAGTATCTGGGATCTCAATAAAAACTAAGTATCGAACTAAAGTTTTTGTAATCATTTGAAGATAATAAATAGAACATGAAAGTGGCCGAACCAAATATTTGATTTTTTAAAAAGAAATACAAGCATTTTCAATCACATACATTTTTCTTTATTTCTACGTAAAATTATGCCTTCGGTAATACTTAAAAAAAAATATTTATCGGAATATTTTATTTGAAACCTTTAAAAAAAAAATTATATCGGGTTGTGGTCCTGTAGCTAGTGTCTTGGACTCACGGACCAAAGGTCCGTGGTTCGAATCTCACACTACTCCAACTCGATTCCATTTTCTAATAGTGAGTTACTAGCAACTCGTTGGAAATGGCCCTCAAAATTTAATATTTGGGTAAATCATAAGAACGCAAATATTTCTTTTTATAAAAAAAAAAAAAAATTATATTTAAAAAAAAAAGAAGATAATTCAGTTTGTAATATTAAATTCATAACGACATCTTATTTACGTTTTTATATCCTTCATACCTGCCCTTACCGGTACCGGCACCGGTAAGGGCAGGTATCTTGACGATCAGACTCTCCAAACAAGCGAAATTAAAAAATTCCCTTTATTTTTCGAACACATCTCGTACTTACGCATTACAGTTTTTACATTGATAAAATTTTCACTCGGATTCTTTAAAAGGATATGCCACTCTGGGAATTTTGATGAATAAATATTTGATCATTGTTTTTCTATCACTTTCTCATAAATGCCCCCTCGATACTGTGCAAAAAAGACAACTGCACGTCAGACTGATTTTGCCAAGCTAAAATGGACAAATTCGACGTTTCGACGTTCCTTTTTCTGCAAGCCAAAACTGGACCAATTTGGTAGTTTTTTTTCAAGAAAAAGTATCAGAATAAAATTTTATTAGTCAATGCTTTTTCCGTTCTTAGAAATTTTTCATCATATTAGTACACCGAACTTTCGAAGACGGCAGATACAACTAGGCGCTTTTTTTAGTTTTTTCCAATGGTAAATATCTGTAGTCTACAAAATTACTGTTCTATGCAAATATTATCCTGGGAAAAAATACAGGAATATGTTTGTATGCAGAAAAGTAAAACTGCCTTTCTTCTCAACATATCATTTTTTTAAATCGTTTTTTATCCGGCAAATATTTGAAAGTATCACACAAATTGGTTGCAAATATATTTTCAAACTATTCGATTATGCAAACTCGTTTAATAATTATTCATTCGAAGTTGTGATGTGACACTGATAGAACTTGAATTGTAATTTATTGGCAATAAAGAGACTTGATATTTGACAATATGGGCAAGTCCTGAGTAGAGATGATGCACAACTGTGGGTGGCTTCAGCCAGACGACAGAATTTGATCCAGGATACGGCTCTACCCAATGTAGGGAGTACCGCTTTACCCACCGTTAAACTACTGGGAGTTTTACTCAATTCTGACCTATCTCTTGACGCTCAAATTAGTAGAACGATAAGTTCATGCTTCTACCAGCTGAGACAAATTAAATGCATACGCAAAAATTTGCCGGTTGATGCCGCCCGTCAATTAATAAATGCGTTTGTAGTGTCTAGAGTCGATTATTGTAATGGTATCTATGCAGGTCTACATATGAACAAAGTGACTCGCCTACAATCTGTATTGAATGCTGCAGCGAGACTTATTTTCGGAATCTCTAAGTTCAGTCATATCACTCCACTACTTCGGGAACTACACTGGCTACGTTTTCCACATAGGGTCGAATACAAACTCTGTTGGCTTATGTATAAGTCACTGCACAACTCTCCTCCGGAGTATCTAAGGAAACTATGCATTGCGGATGAACTAGCTGACAGGCGTCTCACGCTTAGATCAGCTACGTCTACGGCGAGAGGAAAAGTTATTATACCTCTACGCAAACAGCGCACTAAATTTAGTGAACGCGCATTTGCGGTCGCAGGCCCTATGGCATGGAATGCTCTTCCAGCAGAGGTGCGAGGCTGTGAAAGTGAAGTGATGTTTCGGAAAAAACTTAAAACCCACTTGTTCTCTAAATCATTTGAATAAATCCGTAGCATGTGACAACAAAATAAATTATTTTAATTAAATTACAAATTTAAAAGCTTCAATTAAATTAATTTAACAATAAAATCACTATGTTAAGCGCCCTTGAGGTATTTTATTACGAAAATGGCGCTATATAAGCTATCCATAATAATAATAATAATACAGAAGAAGTTTCTTTATTACCTAAACACGAGGGAGTAGTATTAGTATGGATACTACCCAATGTTCCAACTACCCAATGTTCTAACTAATGTTCCAACTACCCAATGTTCTAACTAATGTTTCAACTACCCAATCGTTCCTTTTATGTATGCTTTGTATCACAAGTTTGCGAGCCAGAAGAAGAAGCGCCTTTAACTATCCGAACAAGTTGATTTAGGATCCCAACATTGAGGGATTAAATTTTATGCACCGAGCTAGGCAACACAGACACTTTATTCTTCCTAAAAGCAGGATCTACGCGGAGGATTATTGGTATGTTGACCAGCCTACTAAGACAGGTGGATCTTTTCCATACTTGTTTTACCAAATTTAAAGTCTAATTATCTTACTTTGAATCGTGATGTATGTTGGTGATTTAGTTGTCTTTAATGATTTTTTAAATGTATTACGTGTTTTTATATGTCTATATCTTTGAATGATTTATAATTGAACGTAGTTCTGCAGAAAGCAGCCAGCTATATAAAAATAAAACTGACATAATAGCACTTTAGTGAAATGAGTGAATTTTCAAATATAAACAACAGTTGGAATGTTTTTGACTTTAACAAATGATAAACAATGAATGGTTAAGTTTTTTTTTATATATCAAATAAGAATCTAATTATGTATTTGACCAATTTTAATGACTTTTAAAAAACCATAAGATTTTTCTAGAGATGTGAGTGTTTTTTGCAAATTGAGAAATGGTTTTTTTGTGATCGACACCATTTTCAGAAGGTAATCAATACAGTATTTTGTAAGAAAGCGGTCTGTTTTGAGCAGAACATAGAATTGACCTTTCTGCACCTGAAAACATCAATATATTATTTTTCAAAAATTGTGGACTGGCTGCTTTCTGCATAACTACGTTCAATTGTAATTAGCAGGTTCGCTGTAATTAAAAAGTATTTTTTAAATAAATCTAGCGTTTGACGCCAGTTTGGTTATATAACCACCAGATTTATATGCACGTTCGGGTAATCGCTTGGAAGTAGAACATTAAGAAAATTACATGTGTGTAAAGCACTTGAGTAAAAAATACCGTTTTTTTTTATAAAGACGAAAAAATATGAACTTGAATGTTACACGGTGAAATTGATCTTTCAAACCGGTCAATGTCCGATATGTTATCAAACATGATATCAATCTTGGTTCTGTGATGCAGACGTCTAACTCTCTTTCCATGTTTTGTGGGGTTTTCGACCCTGTGGAGTCTCGTGCATCAGGATCTTGGGAATTCTACTGGGTCCATCCTCTAAGAATCATTTTTTCAATCTCTCCAGAATCGTTTTCCGTGCTTAATCCACCTCACGGTGTCTCCTATATTGCCGGTTCTACGAATCTCTTCGTTAGGTATCCTGTCTCTGAGGGTTCCACCTAAGATAGGTTAAAATGTTTTCATTTCTGATGTTCTAAGGAGATGTTCCGTGCTGTGCTCTTGCTTCGATTCCGGATGTGATTATGTGTTCGATGTATGTTTCGCATATTCCAATTGCAAGTTCTATAAATGTCTAAATTTCCAATTCGCTAAAAGGTTCTTCATCTCGGTTAAGATAATTGGCGTATAATAAATAGACATATTACTTCTATATTAGCTGCGTCCGAGATATATCAAATATTGCGCGACTCTCTTGAAAAAAAAGAGATAGCAAATCAGGTACACACGCAATTTTTAAGTAAGAAAAAGCTTAATATTATTATTTCTTGTGCAACTCGTTACCATAGTTACGATACTAGCAGGCAGCTATCGACATTTGATTTCGGCATCGTGGTGTTATGGTCAGCGCGTTTGCCTACCATGTGAAAGGTCTCGGGTTCGATTCCCGCCATGGTTTATTTATTTTTATTTATTTATTATTTATTAGTTTATACATACAATGTTACAAAATGGCACAAAAAACACTCTGGCAAATTCTGCTAGTACTAGGAGTAGGCTCAGTATATGAAGGGTCGGCAAGCCAGAAATATTAATACGCCTAATGTTGCAATCGGTTCCTATATGGGCAAATGCCTGTTCTAAGAAACCGATTTGTTGCGGCAAATATGGTTTACGAATATTTTTCCTATAAATAAAAAACAATATTGAAGAAATAAAAAAATGGTTGATTTGAAATATTTATTAAAAGGGGTGTTTTTACATCAAAGTCCCTGGACTGGTATTTGAAGCGTAAAACTGATCATCCTACCTTCATGTAACAAAATTGATCGAGATATGCTGCGATTGATGTACCAATGCAGTGCCCTGTGCACCATTAGGTGGGGAAGTGAATGATGATAACAGTTACGAAACTAGCTGGCAGCTATCAAAATTTCGAAAAACTAACTAAGACGCTTTGCTCACACTCAGAAAGTTCCGGGTTTGATTTCCGGTGAGAACACAAAAAATAAATGTGATTTTTCCCCCAAGTGTTTTGTGCTGTTATTAATTACTGTTATAATTGGGCCTCCCGGGGTGATATTCAGAATCTTCTCGCGGGGGTAGAGGGTGGTTAATTTGCGGATTTTTATTTTTCGCATTCGAGTACACTTTGCTTTATATATGGCCAGACTGAAGATCAAATGTCATATGACCGAAAATGTCGTTTTATAATTCATATTTCGACATTATAAAACGGTTTTTAAAAAAAAGAAAAGAATACGGTACGGTCAATTCAACCTAATTAAAAGTTTTGGGTAATGCTGGCAATAATGTACTTAATAAAAAATATTATGTTTTGTTTCACGTGTTCGGATTTAGTCTTGAAAGTTCGTTAGAGAATGAACTAGAATGAAAACACGGGAGACAATTAATAATGAATTACAATATTTGAGTTTGTCCAAATGTTTGTAGACAAAAGGTTGGATTTTAGACCTTAGAAAAGGGAATATTCCCATATTCCCTTTTCTAAAGTATTGTCCATCCCTGTTGTAATTTGTTAATCTAAATGACTCCCGAGGCGGTGAAATCCAGTCTGTAGTCTACAAACATTTGAAGAAACTCAAATATTGTAATAAAACCAACTGGTCCAAGAAGAAGTTTAAAAATTGGAAAACTGTTTTCAGGCGTTGCCTACTAAGTGAAATTATTCAGTCAGATGGATCTCTTCACGACAATAAAGGTTTCAGCTCTTTAACTTCACTAAAATCAACAAATGGAAGAAATATGGATGTTCAAACATAGGCAAAATGGTGAATGTTACACAGTGTGTAAAGTGACCACTTAAACCAGCCAACGACAGGTAATAAGCCCTGTAAATACCTAGACTTCCATATTCCCTTTCCTTTTCCATCTCCGTTGTAATTTGTTAAAAATAATGAATTGATTAAGATATCCGTCAGTTTTCATTTCATTTAACAAATGTAACCAAAATTTGAAATATTCATTGGAACACATAAAAAAATCTGACACTACTTCGGTACTTATTAAGGAATTTACTTCCTCTAATTCATGCATTATTTATATCAATAAAACATTGTTACGTGGTGGTCAGACACGTTTCCTAAAAAATAAAACTTAAAATATTGACTTTTATGTGGGGACTTAAAGTTATAATGGCACCGTCCCATTGTACCTACCATAAAATTCACATTTATTTCATTCGACTTCGCGAGGAAAATAAATATTGTATTTTATATAAAAATATTTGTAGTTTAATATTCGCAAAAAAATATTTCGTTCCTACGCAAGCTCATCATATCAAATTTTTTTACGGTACAAATATATTTAATGCTTACAAAATTCAGGAAGAAACGCTTACAAAATTCATAAAGAAACGTGTAAATAATAATGATTTATTACATCACTAGGATATTTCCAAAACAAACTGAAAAACAATTAGTTTTTTCATAAGTATGCAACAAGAGGATCTTAAAATATAAGACTGGAAAAGAAATCAAAAGCAATGTCCCAGAACTGCCTTATGTACAAGGGAATAAAATTGTTTGAAGGAATGTCACAGAACATAAAAACGGTAAAAGTGTTAATAAATTTTAAATTAAATGTAAATGTAAAAAAAAATGTAAAGAGTAAACATTTTTGGTCAAAAATTGCTTTACGGAGAGAGCGTTGTGGGCCGGCGCGTTGTCATGATGGAAGAACCAGTCGCTTGTGCGCCAAAGATCTGCCCTGATCTGCAAAGCTGTTTTTGACCAAAAACGGCATGACACCAATTGTTCACCCCCCTACTCTCTGGATCTAGCCCCCTGTGATTTCTTTTTGCTTCCCAGACTCAAAAGGGACATGAGAGGAAAACGTTTTGCCACTGTGGAGGAGGTAAAACAAAAATCTCTTGAAGGCCTAAAGATCATCCCGATAAGTGAATTAAAAAAATGTTTTGAACAATGAAAGGATCATTTGCAGATGTGCAATGTGGTCAAGGGAGAATACTTTGAAAGTGATCAAAATTTGGTGTAAAAATATTAAAAACTAAGAAGTTATGACGAAATTCCCGTTATTTTTTTATCTTTCCTCGTATTTTTTATCTTTAATCCAGTCAGGTTTTTTAGTACTAAAACAAGCTTGCAGATAACAAATATTATTTGAAGATTCTCTATTTGGAAACTAGTATTTCGAACATTATTTCCGAAGGACTATTTTTCTTTGATAGGATATCGTTGACATATATTAAATTATGTATCACGTTGGACATGTGCCTAGTGTTGATATTTAAATCATAATAGAAAAAATATGTACTGAATGTCATTGCGGTATAATTTAATAAACTTTTGTACAAGTAATGTATTATAATAGTGTAGAATAAAGCGATTGTCCCTTGAGTAGATTTTCACAGAACCATAGAAAAAAATTTAATTTATAATTATATTACGTACTTATATGTAGGTACAAATTAAAGAACATTTTTTGTAGAAAACCTATAAAATAAATCACGGCTTGCCACTGATATACTGACTATATACACATACAACCGTGTTGTGAGAAGCCGTGTTGTAGGAGGGTTCTCTGTATAAAGAGGATATTTAAATAAAATCGGACCGTGGTGTTAAGGCACCTACAGCACAATTCACTTTGCATTTTAATCTCTGGTTTTATAACCTTCGTGCCATTTTACTTAAAACCTTGACAATGGCCATTTTAAGCATCACAAATTGATTTGGTGACAAAGCCTTCTCATTTTTCATGATGAAAATCTTACAGAAAGTACCCATTAAATAAAAATTCATTAACGATCAATAAATTTCCTTGATTTTCATGGCCGTCCAGATGCGCACTATTTTTCTTTGGGTTGCTGTACCGCTACTCGTTCTGGCATTTTGAAGGGAATATGGAAGTCTAGGCAGGGCTTATGACCTGTCATTGGCTGGCTGAAGTGGCCACTTTAGACACTGTGTAACATTCAGCATTCTACTTATGTTTAAGTATCCACATTTCCTTGACTCTTCCATCTGTTGACTTTTGTGAAGTAAACGAGCTGAGACCTTCATTATGTGGGTGAGATTTATCCGGCCGAACCACTTCACCTACTAGGCAACACCCGAAATCATTTTTCTTTTTTTTTTTACTTTTTCTCATACTAGATTTGAGTAGGTTTAAAGACAGGTTGGATTTCCTCCCTAGGGAGTTATTTAGATCTAAATTTGTTGCAACAGAGAAAAAACATTTTTGGGAAGGTAATATGAAAGTCTCGGCATTTACATCGGAATATGACCTCTCACTGGCTAGTTCAAGTAGCTGCTTTACACACCGTGTAACATTCACCATGCCTATGTTTAACCCTTACGCTGCTACGCAGTTTTTCAAGAATCTAATCAGAAATCTTATTATTAATACATTTTAAAAATATTTTATCGAATACGTTGTTTTCCAAACACACTACTGTTTTAAAAATTAATAGCAATTCCAAGAAAAATCTTCCATTTCATAAATATCTAATTCAAGCCCAGTGGAGTGAGCGAGATAGACAATTCGTGCCGCAAATAGACAATTTTCGTACAGCGGTTGTAAACCCTTTCTTAATTGAAAATAAAAACAAACAAAACTGATCTCGTACAGCAATCTCAAGACGCATTGTTTTAATAGTTATTATTGAAACGAAATAATAATGATAGTTTTTTGCTTATTGTGGGGCAAAGTGCTCTGTTATATATTATCAAACCTACCACTTCCATCAATGCATGCTAAACAAAAATTGTGTAAAATATATCTTGAAATTAGTTGCAACAGAGAGGGAAAACATTTTTGCCAAGGGAATATGGAAGTCTAGGCATTTACAGGACTTATGATCTGTCATTGGCTGGTTTAAATGACCACTTTACACACTACAAAATATTCACTATTTTAGGGGTATGTTTACACATCCACATTAATGACTATTTTTACATTACCTCAACTCTTCTATCTGTTGACTTTTGCAAACTAAAAGAGCTGAAACCTTTATTGATGTCGGTGAGTTTCACCTGGATAAATTATTTCACCTAGGTAATGCCTAAAAATACTTTAATTTTTTTATGCAAGTTATTTTAATCAACAATATTTCTAGTATGTCCAAATGTTTGTAGGGAGTTATTTAAATTGAAACTTAAAAGTAACCGGTAAATGTACTAAGAAGTGATATTATTTCTTGATAGATGTTATAATATAATTTTTAAAAATAATGTTTTTGTACAACTGTCTCACAAATCTCTTCTAAGAAAAATATTCCGTTTTACTAATAGCTAGTTCACGCATTATGGATTGAGCGAGATAGACAACAGTTGCCGAAATTACAAACAGCTTAGGTAAGTTACATATTTTTTACATTTGAATATATTTTTAATCTTACTTTGTTACTCTAACAAATAATTTTACTCTGCAAAGCGTCCTTTTTATTGTGAATGAATTTACAAAATATATCATTCAAAATGATAACGGATAGTGAAAGTGATAAATAAATAATAGTACCTCACCGAGAAACTCGGAGGCTTAGCAGCTAAACCTATTCCGAAAGTGAATTAGACAATAACGATAATTTTTTAAGTGATAGTGATAATAATTTATAATATGACTCTTACGAAGAGCACGAAATCGAAGAAGCTTTTTCTAAAGTATTTTTGGATCAATATCGAGCTGATATACCTCATTTACGTTTTGTTTGTAGAATAGAGTTTGTATAGTAATAATTACGTTTTGTTAGTAGTGTAATAATTACTACCTAATGAACAGCTAAAACATTTGAATTTCCCATTGCTGTGGGCACCCATTATAATAAATGAACAAATGATTTTTTTAATATTCAAACGTCCTAATTGACAATCATTAGGTTCCGTGGTGAATTATTTTTATGTTTTATGGCTCTTTAGTTATTTGTTTATATTCTTAATTATGGGGTTTTCCGGTGATATAGGGACCTCACTAGATAAGAGTTATTATATTAAAAGTAAAGTATTTAATTAGTTATTCATTACGGAAGTACATCAATATTTTCTTAATTATTGGATCAGGTTTAATCGCGGGAAAAACACCGAATGCAATTATTTTCTTCAAATATTATATAAGTGATTATGACTAACTATTAACATTAATTTATTTTTCATTTGACTGTTTTTGCAATGTAAAAAAGTTCACTGTTTCAGGTTCCGACTAGCTAGAAGTTTCCTGTGTTTAGTCGTTTCTCTTTTCTTAAAAGCACTGCGAATTTAAACATCATAAGTAAATTTATAATGAGGATGTTTAGTGGTTTAAAATAAAATGTTATTAGACAAAGCTTTTTTAATTTTTATGTATCGTATTATCAGCGCTACGATCTTTTAAATTTTTGTATTTCTGACATTAACCCGCGTGTGACGTCGCAAGTTCTCTTCCGCTTCTTTTCGGTTAGTTCTGTTAATTGGTCCATTGACGATTAGCAAACCGGAAATCTTCCACAATCCTCTTATCATTGGTTGATTCATATAAACAAGTGACGTCATTCAAAGTAGTTCGTTTTTATTTAAATATTTTTTATTCATTTCAAGAAACTTTGCCGTACAATTTAATGCTCAAATTTTAACCACGCGTAAGAAAACATTTTTTGTGTTAAATTTTCCGTGTGGCTGAAATAGGTACGAAACTAAATCATAACCCGTCGAATAAGTAATTTGTATGTTTTGAAAATGTTTTATACCACTGACGGTTAAGTGCAACAAGCAGTTCCCGAATTCATTTACCCTTTTGGGGATTATGACGTCAGCATCAGTCTAGTTGGAACTTTATGATAGGGATTAACAACAACGATATATCGTTGTTTAGCAGTATAAGGGTTAAACATCCATATTTACTCAACTCTTCCATCTGTTGACTTTTGTGTGTTAAAAGCGCTGAAACCTTTGTCATGTGAGTGAAATTTATCCCAGGCAATAAGCCTCGTAAATGCCTAGACTTACGTATTCCACTCTCAAAAATGTTTGCCTTTTCTCTTGCATAAAATTAAGTTGTCATTTTTTCACGTTTACCGGTTGTTAGGGATACGTTATATTTTTTGTAGTATGTATCTTTATAAGAATAAATACATTATAACAAAAAATAAAAACTTGAAGAAAGGCACACATAAACACATCCTTATGTGTACTTTAATAACAACAGTGTACATTTATTTAATTAATAAGTTATTTAATACATCTTTTTTAACCTATTGTTAAAATATTTATTTATTAACGGACTTAGTCCATTAAAAACATGGCACATACAAATATTTATAATACATACAGGCACAATTGCAATAAAATACGAATCAAGAAAATTAAAGCTAGGACGAAAAATCAAATAATAATTACTACGTCAATACAAGATCTGGTATATCTTAGTATTTTTTTTAATCTATGAAAACTTACACCAAAAAGTCTAGATCTTGTCTCGAGTTTACAATGCGACACAATTGGGACATCGGTGCATGCCAGCTATAGTTTGTGCTGTGGTGATCAAGGAACAGCACATTTTTATTTAGCATCCGGCGGATAAACAGTAATGTGATAAAATCTTGTTGAACAAAAGTTTCGTTGCACCCACTCCGTGCTTTTATCTGACTTTACGGATACGTCATAATGATTATTCCATTCCACCATTTATAGTTAAAGTTTTATGGAAAATTGGCATAAACTATTTTGAATGCTCGAAAATCGAATAATTTAAAAACCGTTCAAATAAAGTTTAATGGTTCTTAAAAATATTCGTATGTATTTCGTTTCTTCGAAAAAACAAGCGAAGCCATACTTTTGTGATAAATCCAATGTTGTATTTGTACAATTTACGGATTCTGGGTAAAACTCAAATACTATCAAATCAAACTAAAATTCAACAAAACAAAAATTGACTAAAAATCTACACTATACTATGAAAACATAAGGCATCTAGATTTAAATGTAAATAAATAAGAGGCGTCTCTGACATTACAGGGTAGTGTATTAGATAGATATAACCCAAACTCCTAAGTTATGCCAAATTTTCTAAAACAAAAATATTAATTTAAATTTGATTACCGAGGTTTCCAACTTCAAATGCACATATCGCACCTTTAGAAAAAAAACTACTTAACACAAAAAACCTTAAAACAAATTAAGATCATAAAACGTCTTCAATGAATAATATCCATCTTTCTACATTTAAAAAGATGCAACATTCGGGGGATAGGACAAAACCGAACATTGGCCTCTTTGTTACTCAGAAAGTTTAGATTCCGTGTCAGTGCGGAAGCGACGCTATAAGTGTTGTGTTTATATTGCTGTGTGTAGGACGTAACGCAGACAAACATATAGTGACCGAAAGCCGGTTGAATCGATTTTATTCGGATACAAATAGCAACTTAAGCATGTTCATAATTGTTCATTGTGATCGCTCAAGTGCTAAGCATGTTTTTAAGAACGTCGACAGTTATTTATGATTGTGCTACAGGTAATTTCTTCCCTAATTAAAAATCTTATCGCACCGGTTTTATAAACCCCATTGAAATACCGATATATGGTAATAGTCTCGCATTTACAAACATAAATGAAGAATCGTGGGCTTTATACAGTTATTATAGTTATTATTCTTAAAAAATAATTTAAATTAATAACATGTCGATAAATATAAATGTTTTTAAATCCTTACGAAGTGGAACTGATTTTATCCGTTAATTTATACCATATTAAAATATATCGGTTTGAATAAATGACAAAAAATAATCTCACAAACACATCAATTTACAAAAACAGAACACCGCATGTTAACTTTTTTTTAAAAGGCCATTTTTATTTGGAAAATAATAAATAAAATATTTCTATGATTGAGATGCAGTTAATATAAATATGTTAAAGTGCAACAAAATATCTATTGTAATTTGATGACATAAAACGGACTTTTATAACATTACAATTCTTTGTCTATGTTTTTTGTTAAATGAGATTTTATGTATTACTATTATTATTTATTGAATTAAAATATTTTTAACAATGTTTGATTATGTCCAAATGCTTGCAGACTGGCTGGATTTCCTCCCTAGGGAGTTGTTCATATTTAAATTTATTTCAACAGAGAGGGAAAAAGCTTTCGAGAAGGGAATATGGAAGTCTAGGCATTTACAGGGCTTATGACCTGTCATTGGCTGGTTTAAGTGGCCACTTTACACACTGTGTAACATTCACCATTCTGCCCATGTTTGAACATCCACATTTCCTCAACTCTTCCATCTGTTGACTTTTGTGAAGTGAAAGAGCTGAAACCTTTATCACGTGGGTGAGATTCATCCGGCTGAACCAAATCACCTACTAGGCAACGCCTGGAAACAATTTTCCAATTTTTATACTTCTTCTTTTACCAGGTAGTAATTCAACAATGTTTGATTATGTCCAAATGCTTGCAGACTGGCTGGATTTCCTCCCTAGGGAGTTCCATATTCCCTTCTCGAAAGCTTTTTCCCTCTCTGTTGAAATAAATTTAAATAAAATATTTTTATTTATTTGATTAATTACCCAATCGAATTATAAAATTATTTAAGAAATAAATTTAGAAAATGGGTACATACCAACTTTGCTATACCACGTATTATTAAATAAATTATCTGTATTGTATTTTTTGACATGTATAAACTTTTATAATGTATTTCGTATATTGTTTTGTAATAATATTTCCCAACTTGACACGGAATTTTCTGACAAGTCAGGACATGTTTTTTTATAATTGTGCCATGACAAAATTGTGTACCTATAGTGTACATTTTTTGTGTATAATATCTACACATTAAATAAAAATGTAAAAAACAGAATCCTGACAAATTACAATATTTATGTTGGAGCATTGAAAATAATTATTTGTTAAAGTTCGCATTTTTTAAATTTTATATTTAATTAAAAAGTACACATGGATAAAAATTAAGATACACAAATAAGAAATACATCTATTATGATGTTTGTACGTGACAGGTTCAGACTTTACGACACCACGCCGGATGTAAAAGATGAATTTAATATTTGTGATAAATATTCCTTAATCTTCGCTTCAGCTCGCTTGAATGACTGATGTCCAGCCGCGCTCATCTGAACGTCATTATACCGTCTTCAACCACTCTTCACAGAAAAACTTGGTTTATGATGAGGCAAAAATAGCCTTCACGTGGGATTTCATTATCAAAACCAGCAGTAAGATGGATGGGTTAATATCGTCAGCATCACGTTCAGGTCTCATCAGGGCAATATATATATTTTTTTAATATGAAAAGGCGCATGGTGCCTTTCTCTATCTCCCGCGTCAGAACATATTAGGTTATAGTATTCATATATATATATATATATATATATACAGATAAAAGGGACCCTGTCAAATTCAAGTAATTAGTATTTAGACACAAAAAGAGTCTTCAATGATTGAGAATAATGTTATTATTAGATACTCACCAGATTTCTCAGGATCCCTTCTAGTATTTTTGAACCTCGTTCGACCGATTGGCATAGACAAGCGGGGTTGCTCGCTCAAAAAATAAGTGACCAAGTACTTGTTTAGATTTATTCGTCACACTCGGTTTGTCAGGAAGTTCTTCCTAGGGTTGGATGAGAAAGAAGTAGTGTTTAGTTTCAATTTATGCCCTCTGAGATGGCGGTTTTCATTCATAGTGAACATTGATTTCAACTTGGGTACATTATATTGCTCAGTTAAGATTTTGAACGTTTCAATAAAGTCACCACGCTGCCTCCGCTCTTCCAGTGAACTTAACCTGATGATTTATTTCTTAGGGAATTTAGTTATACCATTTTAGTTGCTCTTCTCTGGACTTCCTCCAACAACTCTATATCTTTTTAAAAATACGGACTCCAAATTTGGCAGGCATACTCCAGGAGTGGACGAACACATTTTTTCATACATTTTGAGGAACAAATCTTGGGTGATGTGAGCGAATGTTTTCCTTACTAGAGGGAATGGGTGCGTTTGTTTGACAATTTGGATAATATGTGAATCCCATTTAAGATCACAAGTAATCACAACTCCGAGATCTTTTTTGACGTTACTGCTTGCACTTGCTGGTTGGATTGGATTTTCTGGATTGGATTTGCTGGTAGCTTATTATAGGGTTGACAAATAACGAAACAACCATAATTCATTTAGTTTTAAAATTAATTATTGCGATAATTTCTGCAAAGGAAAAAATTGGACTGTGTTTTATTCTCTAAGGCACAAATATAAATACTTATGAGTTGTTTTAATTTTAATCAAAAGATTTGACGGAAAAAACATTTGTATTTAAAAGATAAACATGCTTACCAAATTATCGTTTATTTGGCTGCGGTCTAGAGTGTTATAAAATGCATGATTGGTGTTTATTAAATACATTAATTACAATAGAAAAACAAAAATTCTTTATTAATGCATACGTATACAGTGTTTTATTTTTATACTCATAACAAAAAAATTACTTTGATCACGATGAGAATCGTAAAATATATTATTTATAAAGATTTTGATTATTTATCAATGTAAAATTAAATTTTATTCAATTAAATTAAACTTTATTTATATCTACCGAATCGCGCTTAAACAGATAGAGACTGGTTTTTACTATAAAACTCCTAAATAGATTCATTTTTTAATTAATCGATAATACTTTGATGCGTACTATAAAATACTTAAATAGGATGGTTTTTTATTAAATAGAATGGTGTATTTTTACGATTATTTTACAATAATTATTTTATGACAATTTTTCCACTCCTTTTTCTCATCAGCCATAAAATTGAACACAGATTTTTAAATTCTAGATGACAGATTTTGATGGATATAATAGATTTTGAATCCTATTAGGATTAATTACAATAAGGAATTTTAAAAAACGCTTGTTTTGAGATCAATGGTATATTGTGACTCTTAGAATTTATAAAAAGCAGTTTATTTATAGAACATAACACATGATAATAAATTGTTCTTTAGCTATCAATATTTTGATCCCACACCATGAAAAAGAGGTTTCCCCTTTTTTGACGTGATATTCGTTTCGTTTTCCACGTGTAGGTATACTTTTACCTTATTATGTCGTTCTGTTAAGTACTGATTTTACATTTTCTATACTGGCAACTTATATAAGATAGTAAATATCCCGTTCCTCCCGAAACCTCCGTATTCCAAATTGTTGTGCTTCTACCGTCCTGTGAGCAAGTCACTGCGTAAACTGCGTTAGCATATTTTGTACAAAGTGACGTACAGTATTATAAAAACAGTCTAAATTATACAGCTTACCGACATCTACACTATACCGGTATCCGTGCTGCAGCAATAGTGAAGTGCTCCATATAAGAAACAATCGGAACAACTTTTAAAAGTGAGTAACAATTTCCATACAGTCCACTAAACTCTAATCCCCTCTGTTATCAGTGTACAATGCTTGAAAGGCATTGAGCTGATCAAACATTCCTTTTTGGTCCTTCGAGCTGGATTGACGAAATTTTTTATCAGCTAGTTCTAGATGACATTTTTTTTTCAGGTAATACACAAGTAGGTAAATTACAAGTAATGCGTTTTAAAATAAGAGCCTTAACGTTGAGTATTGGTGGTTGCGCGAGAGGTTGGTGGGATTGAGTGGTTTGTGGCTGGATGGACCGCCAGTGGATGAAGGTTCACCTATCCTACCCATCCTGTCATCTCCCAACTTGCGATGTTTGTTTATTCTCCTCGTCTCTATGGCCATGGTTACCTAACTTTGCTTTGAGAACAATTTTCCATATCCATAGCAACTAACATCAACAATCACATTTTTCCTCTTCTTGATAATTTATGTCAACTACTGCATGTTCATAATTTTATCTGCCCGCATCTGCTCGTCCTATAATCATCTGCCCGTATCTGAACACTTGTACATCATTTGACCGCCGCGCCACCACATTAAACTTTATATTTCCCAAATAACTATATTTAAAGTGCTGTGTTCACCAAAAAGGAACAAACTACCCAGAAGCAAGGACTTGGAGATAGCATCCGGATTCCAGTCCCTGATTCCCTTTCCTGTCTTCCTTAAGGCAGGATTTTTGTCTGCTTTCGTTTGTTTGGCCGCATACTTTTCTTTTCCGCATCTGCCATCTGACAGATGAACGATTCAGTCAAATAATACTCATGCAAAATTAAAATCGCCACCCCAATCGGAGTTTGCGATATTATTAGTTTAGTAACACAATAAACGATGCCGCTGGAAAGCTGGGCTGAGTTTTCACCGACATCAGATATTGAGACAAGATTACGAATATACTTTTGTAAACATTTTGTAACTTATTAAACCGGAACACCGTTTTACACGGTACAGACATGATATAACTTTTTAAATTATTTTTTATTACTTGATCATTAATGTAACAATGCGTAATAGTAATATTGTCAATACCATATAAGAAGAGAAGATGTACCGAATATCGAATAGCTTAGGAAAAAAAATATAAATTATAATAAAATTGTTAATTAAGTATTACACATTGAAATCTTTAGGAACATAGCCATGTAACATAAAATGTCAGTGTTAAACCAATATTTAAACAAATGTTTCACGTCGACCCTGATAGGAACCGAAACTGGGACATTAAGAATAGTAGGTGAATAAGCCAACTACTACTCTACTACGCAATTTTTTCTTCATTCTATTTCCTTTCTCAGGGTTTTTTCCTCGAGTAGCCATCGAGTCGAAAACGCTCACCCAGGATTATGGTTTTATTTCACACGCAGAAACTGCATTCTCCGTCCGACTGAACACGCGGATATAAAATATAAATACTTATTCATCGTCAAAAATAATAAAAATGCTTTAAAATAATTTACACATTTAATTAAATATAATGGAAACGGGTATTTTTCCCATAATCACTCAATTTCAGCAAAAATAGACTAGAAATATTTGTGCACGAAATCTATTGTTAATTGCTGATATAAAATCAAGTAAAAAGCTGTTTCAGATTAAAATGAGATTGTTATCTGTTTTGCCCAGCGGGGGACTTTCTGTTTTTTATAAGATTTTTAAATAAACACTTAATTATTTAAATTTTAAAACATTGCAAACCGATATTTATGAGCCATGGGCATTAAAAAGATTGCTCGATACATAAAATACACATTTATGCATTAAATTTATGAAATTCCTGAAAATAGATTTGACATTACATTATTTAGAGGAGCAACAGATCAAAGTATATTAACTCCATATATCCAAATAATTTAGTTTAAAACGATTTTTTGCATTTCAAGTTTACCAAATTAAACCATATTTGAATATGTTAAAAAATATATCTAAACCTGCCTAACGAATCAAACAATTTTATGCTTTCGGACCTGAATTATTTCCAATTGATATAAAAAAAAAAATTCTGCGTGAACTAAATTAATTATTTGACAACTTAACGTATTTTTAATGTTTCTTAACACTATTTATTACGGTATATAAAGTGTTTAGCGTGCATTTTAAAAATAGACCATGGGTCTCAAACCAATAATCATCCAACATAATTAATTTGAAATGTGTTGTTATATTATCTTATAGTATATATTTATTTCTTTTTTTTTTTTTAATTTTACTAAAATACGTTCTAAAACTTACCTTACGCATAATTTATAATGACGGCATAAGCCAACTGTCAAAGTTAAGAACGAATTTTTCTGTGCAATACTATTTTACTGACGTATACAAAAAATAGATACGTACTCAAAGATTCAAGTAATTAAAAAAAAAATAACAAAAAAAAACTTTTTTTTTAATACACAATTTCATTAGAGCAAAATCATTAATTTTCTAGTACCGACTTTCCGTGTTATGTTCAGTATTAAGTCAGGACTCTTCAACACTAAAATAAATACATTTATAAATATTACCAAATTAAAAATTATGCATATCAAAAAATATAGTACCTACAAACAAATGTAATTTATTTTAATTACAATTACAACCTTATAAACAAATAGATCATATATCGACCATCCTAGGAATCGACCCCAGTGCCTCGATTATGAACGCTATCTTCATCTGTATATATCGAGACGGTATACTTAACTTCTGTACTATCTGTATCTTACCTCGGTATGTTCTACCTACTTGTCATATCGACATATGATCGAAACAAGCCAATGGAATGACCGCAATCAATTAGTCCGCGTTCTTTACGTCATTAAAATTTAAAATAGTTCTCATTTTTATTTTAAATAGGCTTCTGTAATCAAAAGTGCTCACTTCAAAGCAATTATAAACTCCAATAAATCCCAATTCAAGCAAAAAATGCTCGCTTGAACATGAATTTTGCACGACTTTTGGAAATCACCTAGACGGTTCACTTAAAGATCATCTGTATGTATATACCGATCTGTACCGATCGACTACGAAGCCGGCTCCTATAACGTCTCGATACATACACTCGGAAAGATAATAAAACAGATGGAAAAAATGTAATAACCAAATTATTTTTTTAGAGTGGTAACTTTCTGACGCATATTATCTGTGTCTAACGCCTAGATACTCTTATATGTTAATAGGAGAGAACTTACCGACATTATTTCTGCATCTAGGCGTACGTTATATTAAAGTGACAGTTATGTCGGAATTTAATTTGACTTCAAAACTTACTTATTTCTCTCTCATATTTTTAATAGGCTTTTAAGAAAAAAAGTGCCAACCTCAAAACGATTTAAAATTTTAATAAATCATAATTAAAGAAAAATTGCTCGGTGGAACTAATATTTTTACATTTTTTATGCGTAGATAAACGTATCGAGGGGTTCTAGACTCGTCGGTGTAAAATGATGTACTTCATCAAAACTTGATGGAGGGGGTATCGATACTATAACTTTGTAGTCGGTCGGGAGACTTTTATCTTCAACTATGACGTCATACTGAAGCTATGTCATTTTAGAGCATAGATATGTGTACCGTGGCGTACGCTTCCCCTTGATTCATATTGATGTACATACCCAAAACTTAAAGGTAGGGGGTTGGTAGTATATCTTTATAATCGCTAGAGGGTATTTATCTTCAACTATACCGTCAAGGTGAAGGTATGACGTCTTTATCTTCCCATCATAATCGAGGCCCAGGACCTCACGCATGATAGGCTAACGGGCCAACCACTACTCCACAAAGCGGACTTTTATCCACTTTATGCCGTAAAGTATAAAATTAAATAGAATTCGGAATGTAGTGTATTGTGCCAAACTGCCATAGCTATAAAGTATATTAAAACCGCATACAAGTGCATAAAATGGCACTATAACTTAATATTTATTTAAAGTCATAAAATATTTATTGACTGTCAAAATTAACAATTAAAGATATTTTAAAAAAAATAATAGATGTTATTGAATATGTATCAAAGTATAATTATATTGAGTGCATTGTTCTATATTGGTCTGCAATCAAAACTTGCTAATTTCAAAATCTTTAATTTCGTTTTTCTCAGTTTGACGCATTTAGAGTTGTGGCACTCTAGACTGGGGGATGCGATTAATCCCAGAAAACTGTATTCTTTCTCCATCCGGACACGGATAAATCCTATGAAAAGTTTTTAATTACTAACAGCAATTGAGTGTTTTTTCCCATATGAGAATGCGTGTTAGAAATTTGTTTGCAAAATCCTTGAGATTCTATAATTATTAGTTAATTAATTTTAATGATTGTTTTCAAAGATAACAATTATAATAGTTTCATTCATAGTTGTGGGCAAAACGAAAGTTTTTTTCTAGAAAATTTCTTGCCCCTAATTATTGTGAGAAAAGAGTACTTACCCACGTTTTAGGTTCTAAAAAAAAATTACGTAAATAAATAGTTACTGGTTAGATGCCTTTTTATTTATTTCAACAGTAAAAAACGTATTTTTGCATTTTGCTGTTATATTTTTTTTCAGACTAAAACTCATTCTTTTTATATCACCCGTCGATAGGAGTACTCTCCCGAAACTATAGTGTTCTTGTAAAATAATAAAATTGTGCAACACTTATAAAAAAGTTATGTTTTCATAAGAATTGATTTCAAATTGATTCTCTTTGACATCCCACATTTTTTAATTTTTTTTTTAGAAAAAATATTTTCGTTCTTATGAATCAGAACGATAGAGAAAAGAGTGTTGTGTTGTGCATTTCATAGACATTAATTCGATACCGTAAAAAAGGTAATATATCCCCATTTACTTCGTATACACGCATACAATACGGAAAATTAATTTCCGAATAGAGATCAACAACCTTAAATAAACCGTTTATATATATATATACATATTCATCATTCCCTATCCGCACCTAATGGTGCATAGAGCACCGCATTGGTACACCATAGCAGCGCATCTTGATCGTTTTTGTTTCATGAAGGTGAGGTGATCAGTCTTATGCTTCAAGTACCAGTCCAGGGACTAAGAAATATTCTGGTGTGAAAACACCCTATTTAATAAATATTTCATATTAACCCTGTCAGGAATTGAACCTGAGACCTCTTGCATGGTAGGCAAATGCGCTGACCATTACACCACGAGGCCGACAATATATATATATATATATATACAAACGTCTAACTTCGATCTTCTCACCAACAGAGGAGTGTACTTGTGAAGGAATACGATTTTTAAAAATGTATTGAATTTAATATTATTTTAGTATTAAAAAATATCCAGTATATAGATAAATAGGTAGAAATTATAAGGAATGAATCTGATTGAGATCCACAAAAAAATAAATGCTGTTTGTAAACATTCAAAAACAATTTTTTTTTATTCACAAAAAAACAACAACTTTCCATTTTTTTGTAAATGCATTTTCCTCAAATGCAACACTGGTAATTCGGCATTACATCTTTTTACATAATACTATTGAAGATTTTAATACATACGAACACGCACAGCGAAAAGATCTATATTTCTCGGAAAACCGCACGTAAATCGGTTTAGCCGTTTAGGAGGAGTTTAGTGACATCACACATACAGAGGAATAATTATATTTGTATTAAGATTTTTATTTTTATTACGAAATCGTTATGTTTTTTGTTCCTCCTGAGCATTTTGACCAATGGTTCGTAAGCGGTGAACGTACATCGTCGATGTATTTACATATTTATCGTCTATAAATATGTTGAATTTCAGATTACCGACGCAAATACTTTAAATTTCCATACTAAATTACTCTTGATTTGACTTACTTGATTTAACTTTATAGACAATCGTTGAAGATAACTTAGTTAACTTCCAATTGTAAAATTTGGCCCAGGTAAAATTTTTATTGTAATCGGGCGCCGAAAAATTAAATGCTTGAAAACAGTGTTATTTTAGTGTCTCGGCCAGAATATTTTTTATATCATGACATAAATATTTTCAAGTTGTGTTAGCATAAATAAAACTGTGTAGTTTAACTAATTAGCTGACACACTGCAATAATTAGTAATACGGGTTCATTCACAAATCGATAGTTTTCTGATTGTGAGAACTGTTTCGATTTCGTTACAGTAAAATAACCGTTTCCCAACGAACTGGGAAAACTTTACACTATTGATCGAACACAATGGCCCAACGTTTACTATGCGTTAGGTACTGAATTATTGTAACAGGTAGTTCCTTTAAGCAATTTAAATAGTACCTAGAACTAATGATGGAACGGATAGTGGTTTGGCCGGATACCGGATATCCGGCAAGTGCCTAAGCCGGATAGCCGGCCCATTGTCTAAAAAAATAAAAGCACCCCGGTACTCGAATTTCTCTCATAGTAAAAACAAATTAAAAACTTTTAATGTCCATAATATAAAAAAGGATAAAAATATTTTCATGGTATTTTAAATAATGATCTATTTTTTTTTTTTTTAATAAAAAGAGAAATACTGGAGTTTTTATTATTTACTCAAATATTGAAATTTTCAAACCATTTCCTAAAAGTCGCAAATAACTTGTGCTGGAAAAATGGAAATCAAGTTATTTACTCTTTACGCTTTATCTTTTCACGTAAATATTTTTAAACCAAATATTTTTTTTATGAATATGTTTATTTGCTAAATGTTTTTTTTATGAATATGTTTATTTGCCAAATGTTTTTTTTATGAAAAAGGTCATTTTTTTAAATGACTAACCCCCAAGGATACTTCCTTTTTCCCAAACCCGTCGATATCAATAAATCAATTTTTTGGGGTTGATTTCACGAAATTTTTTTTTATTTGTTCAACACTTTATATACAAATACAACTTATATACATATAACGGCGGGCATATTGCCTTTAAAAAGTTTCTTTCTACCGACCCAAATCGTTCAGTTTGAGAAATTTACGAGTACATGGACATAGTGAATCTTACGAGCTTATACAAAATTAAAAACAAAGATTAACAAAATAAAAAATATAAAAAATTAACACTATACTATGAAGAAAGGAGAGGGGTTGGAAAGGAAAGAAGAAGGAAAAAGGAACAACTTAAATCTTTAGATAGTGACGTTTTAATCTTGACTTAAATGTCAATAAATAGATTATTCCACAATCGAGCAGCTACTACGGCGAAAGAGGAGGCAAGATAATAAGAGCGATGAAAGGGTATTAAAAGGATTCTCTCGTTACTAGAACTAAGAGATAATCCGTGTTGTGATAGAGGCTGGAAGAGCTCTCTCAGGTAAACAGGTGAAGTGGGATTATTTCAAATATTGTGAAGAAGTGATAGAATGTGAATGTTTCTTGTATGCGTGATACTGAGCCAGTGTAGTTGCGAGCGGTATTCGGTTATGTGGTCGAATTTGCAAAGGTTAAAGATATAACGTATGCAAACATTCTGAAATCGCAGAATTTTCGCAGTTACTTTAATATTTGGTGTTTGTGAAAGTGGGAAGGTTCAGGATTATAAAATACAGTTACAAATAATTTTGAAACATTCATCTTCATTGAATTATAAAAACATACTTTAAATTTGTAGAGTTACCCGGAAAAATAATACCATATTTCAAAATTGTATCAATCATATACTCTAACTACTGAAGCTGACATGGAATGATGATGATGATAGCAAGAAAATTAAATCTAATTACAAACTCTGACGTTGTCGTCATGAGTGACAATATAAGTAGAATCATTAATTTACTACAATTTAAAAAAATAAATTTCCGTAAATTAAGCACAAAATCGATAAATATATATACACATATATAAATTAAACGAGAAAACATAATAATAAATATGGATTTAACATGTTATTATGCGATTTTTTGTATTTTATTTGATCGACATAACTTGACTTTTATTCCTTAAGTGATTGGTATTATGGGAAAATGTGACAAGTCACAAAATCGAAAAAAAAAGTTAGTTTTAAAATGTAATATTATGTTCAAAATTAATATTTTTGCTAACATATTACAACAGAGATGAAGAACATTTAAAAGAAGGTAATTTAGAAGTCTAGGCATCTACATGGCTTATGACCTGTCAACGGCTGGTTTAAGTGGCCACTTTACACACTGTGTAACATTCACCATTCTGCCTATATTTAAACATCTATATTCCTTCAATTCTTTCATCTGTTGATGTTGTTGATGTACCCCAACTTTTCCAAAATTGAAGTATTCAAGTATTCATAAGAATTCAAATATTCCTCTTTTTAAAAAAAAAAAACGAAAAACAATACGAGAATCTTTAAAAAATAATGAAAACAAGTGACTATAACATAATATGAATCATCATCATTATTCCCTCTCCGCACCTAATGGTGCATAGGGTGCCGCATTGGTACACCAATCATTTTTGTTACATGAAGGTAAGATGATCAGTCTTAATTTATTAATCAAATTATAATATGAAAAATAATTTTTTTATCAAAATCAAGCTCAAGAATATTTTTTTAAGCCGCGTTTTAGTTCGTATTTAAATCATTTATGGGTTTATAACCCTCATTAGCATGGGCAGGTAACCTTCCAATTGTCGTAGTGAAAAAAGACATGGATACACTCATAGCTAATTAAATGCTAATTATGAATCAAAAAAATTAGGTTTAGACTCTGCACGGCAGAATCGATGTACCCGTTTACGCAAATTTTATACTACTTTTGTAAAACATTAATTATGTCTTCAGAGATAATTTTTTTTGTAAATCTTTTTTCCAATTCAATTCAATTTATTTATTTTAAATATAACATTTACATTACAAACATATATTCAAAACGTACATATTATAAAAAAGAAAAATAGTAGGAGAATCCTGCTCCGGAAAACCCCTTCGGATACATGGAACAGATCAATATCTAGAGCGATGTTGTTCAGCATAGCGGTAGCCTTTTCAACAGGCATAACTATAGGCAGATTGGTCCTGTATATTGGAATATGAAACAGTCTTTGCTGACGCTGTCTTAGGTAATTATCGATCATACCGCGCAACAATCGATAAAAATGTGTGGTCAAATACACATTCCTTCTAGTCTCTAAACTGTTTTAGCCAAGCATACTCTGGAGAAACTCGGTCGGGTAGAGCCAAAGATAATACCCTCACTCTTTCATCTAGAGATATGTATCTCAGAAACTTCTTTTGGATTTTCTCTATCATAAGAGAGTACTTCAGTTCATGTGGCCCCCAAATCATCGAGCCACTTTCGAGTCTATTTCGCACCGAGGAGCTGTAAAGAGTTCTCAGTAAGCGGGTATTTTCGAAAACCCTTTGTAATGCTATTGCTAGCCTTTATCTACTAGCTGAAGAATAACACCATTTTATTATTTCACTTTTCTGGGGAAGTTTCAAGCTATCAATCTTCTGGAATCGACGACAACATATCGTCTTTCGATCTAGCTACTGTCCGCTCTTTCGCTTTTAACCACACTTTCATCAGACAATCATCCACTGTTTGAAAGTGTTCCTCAAATTGCGCTTTTGGCGCAGGGTACTTGGCTGACGTCACGGATTGCTGTTGACTATGTGCTAATTTGATAGAAATCGAACTCGTTACGTCACGCCCGTGACCGGTCGCTCTTACTCCTAATCTCAAAGTAATGCGAGATTTTCAAATGACTTTAAGACCCGCAGAAGGAGCATAATGAATATCTCTATTTTTGTTTTCCGTGAATAAAATTATCATTATCCAAATCTTAATACGACTCCATTTTTGAGTGTCGTAACCGGATACGGTCACATCAGAAGACTTTACTGGTATGTTATTAAGTGGTCACAAGGACAACCGGGCTCAAAGAGAAAAAGAGAACATTTCTTAAGTTTTACTGAGCTCTCGAACTGTGACTTCAATTGTATTAAATTCGTATTTTTAGTCAACGCAACACTTTAAGTGAAAGTTTCTTTAATACATTTACTGTATCTTTATATGTTTTTGTGATCCAAATTTTAAAAAAAAGGATTAGTTGCCGAAGACTCTAGTAAAGTTTTCTAAAACAAACTTTTTTCTGTTTTTTACTACTATTTAATAATAATCATATTTTATTAACAAAAATAACAATAACTTTATCTACTACATAAACACTTAGGTAATAGATTTCTCTAGATCATGTCTAGTCTGCCTGACTAGGTACAACCTGTTTTAAGGCAGACATTTTTATGCAAAAATAAACAAAAACACTACTACCTACTAGTTAATTTATTATACAGTTATACAATATTCATTTATTAGGAATTTATTTTTAGTAAATTTTCCGATTTTTCTCGACCTAAATCCAGTAACCAATTTTTACAAATATGTTAAATTGAATCCGGGTCATGGTTTTGCAATCTTTGGGTAACATATTGAATATTTTGGGACCCAGAAACCTGAATGTAGGTGGGTTTTTTTAAACTATACATTTTTTAACTTAAAGGTAAACATTACATTAAAAACGCAGCACTGGAACAAATTGAAATTAGATCTTAGAGTATATTTATTAATTCATATTTTTTCCAATTATAAACTATGATTAATAATAAAAATAATGTGACCTTACCGGGGGTTACCCGTGCCAAGGACACTTAATAATATCCTTTTTTTTTTAAATATTTTTACATTTGAGAATAAACAAAAAAAGCTTAATAGACGGAGATAATGAACAAAATGTTCAGTCAGTTTTAAACACTATATATTTATGTTTATGTACATCTACTCTAAGAAGTAAATTCATTTATAAACTTTTAATATAAAAATCAATTACTGATTTGAGTCTACTGAACAATTTATTTGATTTTTACAGTATAAAAACAAAAATTTACATGACAAGTCTTTTGCTTGTTAGGGTATTTTCAAACGATTGTTAAGATAAAATTAATTGAAGGTCCTAATTTAGCTATATTATTCAAAGTACTTAAGTAAATATATTAATCTTATTAAGCAAAGCATGTACAATAATCATGGCTGTTAGTAAAACCAAAATATAAAAGAAATAAATAAGATAGAAATACTGCAGAACTCATATATAAAACTATAATCATTTCACATGTAGATTACTGCTCAACAGTATTATTTTTAACTATTAACGGAAATTTAAATAAATTGGAAATACTTCAAAACAGACCTATGAATAATAAAATAAAATAGAAAAAATGCGAGGAGATTTTAATTGGGTGGTAATAAAAAAGAGACGAATATATAATATGCTTGTTTTTATATATAAATTTTTAAACAATCAAATGCCCAAATACTTCATTAATAAGATAATGCTAAATACAATTTTTCATAATTATATTACTAGAAATTAGGATAGAATAAGGCTGCTATTAAAAAAAAAACAGAAACTTTAAACTGTCTTATGTATTAAGGTTTAAAAATGTATAAAAAGATGCCTGAATATATGAAGAATGAAAAAAAAAAAGAATTTAAAAAGAAATGTCATGTGTACTGTAATATGATGTAAATATATATGTTAGTAAAATAAGGGTAAATATGAGTAAACATAATATGTATTGTAATATAAGCTAACTTAATATATATAATTAAAAAAAATAATTAAAATGTTAAGGGCAAGGATAAGTATTTACAAGGTTTTGGGGGATTTAGGTTTTTATATTTGTATTTCGGAAAAATTTACAACAAAGTAAATATTTATTTACATGTATAATGTACAATGAAGATTTTTCTATTAAAAATATAAACATGTAGTTCTATAAAATAAACGACAAATCAATAAATAATTAGATACGTTATATTTAAATAAAATACGTCACGCGTCGTTAAGAAAAACGTGTCTGTAGTGCTACTTAAGACATAATTTGGATGTCCTTTCTACTTTTAGTAAAATTACAAACGCAGTTACAAAATATGCTATGTTTTCAACGAATGCAGCATAAAAAAGAATTAGGAATATATTTTTTAAATATTTTAATTTAATTTCATTTAATTTTATAAAAACATTCCCCTCAAAGTATAATGATGTCCTGTTATCGTTTTTTTTTTTTAATTAATATACTTATATTTATATTATGTATCTTTTTTGGGTGATACCGTGTATGTTGGATTTGATCCGACGTTTCGGCTACCATTGCAGGAGCCATCTTCAGGGAAAAACACAGTTTGTGTTTTTCCCTGAAGATGGCTCCTGCAATGGTAGCCGAAACGTCGGATCAAATCCAACATACACGGTATCACCCAAAAAAGATACATAATATTGATAACAGTGACCGTGAAAACCTTCGCACATACTTATATTTGTTCTCCAAATTTTATAATAAATTAATTTTATTTGTTTATTTATTTTTCGTTTTACAGTGTTTGTATTCGTTTTTTTATACAGAATAATGTTCTCTCACTGGGGTGTCCCGTGCCGAGGGAAACATTTTACAAAAAGTGAAACATGCCTTAAATTTGTTATTTTACAAAATTAACATAATAATAATAATAAAAAAAGAAAACGCTATTAATCTAATTAACCTAATTATCATTAACATAATAAGCGATATAAACTAAAATAATCACAAAAAACATAACCAATTTATATAGACCTAAACACCAAATTTCATAAACAGTACCCACATTTTACCTATTTGGCTTGATCTACTCATCGATCCGTGGGCAACCCATCTCCACTATCAATTTCTTAATAGTTATTTTATATTGTGAGTACTTACTAATTGTCCTTATGGATAATGGAAGTAGATTGTACACTTTAACCGAGTAGTAGGCCAATCCTCTTTGACCGAAGGTTTTTGCAACATCAGGGTGGAGTATCCAGTAATTTTTGTATTGGTGAAAGAAGTTGTGCAAGGTAGAGAATAATGTTTTTGTGCGTATAGTAACAGAACTTTTACATAAAGTTTTTTTATAGATGTGCCATTAAGATTTACGAATATACCGAGGGAGCTAGTTCTGATTGGGGCTCTTAAGATAATTTTTATTAAAGCTGTTGCTATTATTATTTGTTTGATCAGTGTCATTTGTACATCCCATCCAATTATTTCACATTCCAAAACTGATTGACTTATTGCGAAGTATATTTTTACAAGTTCTTTAAGGTTAATTTTATTTCTCATAGTTTTAAAAAATTCAATTTGTTTTTTCAATTTATTTTTAATGTGTTCAATTTGATTAGTCCATCTTAAATTTCTATCTATATAAATGCCTAAATATTTAATAGAATCTACTCTGTCCAACGATTTACAAATACATTTAATATTTGGAATTTGGTTATTGTAATTACAGCTGTGAATAGTTCAGGAAATATTTGGATTATATGTAGTTTTATTATTAATTTTAAATGTTACGCATTTTGTTTTCGGATGATTTTGTGTTAGATAATTTGAGACTAACCAAGTTTAAGTCATTTTCAGCCTTTCCAAATACAATATCCCACGAGCTTCCTTGAGATTGAGAAATTATATCTGACATGGTTACGGAAGAGTATTTTATTCAATGACAACCAATTAGCTTTAAACTGATTTACGTTTCGTAAAAAAGCTAAACGACAATATTTCAGTTTGTCCAAATGCTCGTAGACCAAAGATAATAAATCAGTCAGATGAATCTCTTCACAACAATAAAGGTTTCAACTTTTTAACTTCACTAAAATCAATAAAGGGAAGAATTGAAAAAATATGGATGTTCAATCATGTGCAAAATGGTGAATGTTGCACAGTGTGTAAAGTGGTCACTTAAACCAGCCTACGACAGGTCATAAGCCCTGTAAATGCTTAGACTTCCATATTCCTTTATTTAAGGTATTCTCCGTCCCTGTTGTAATTTGTTAAACTCTACGAGTATTTTTGAATACGCCCAATTATTTTATAATTGATAATTATTTGGTACGTACGCCTTAAACACGATTTCCTTGTCGACGCGACTTCACACTTGACAAGTATTAATTCATTTATCTATTTCATTGGAGAAGATACATATTATTTAAGTAATTCAGCGGTCAACTGGCATTAATGATACCATGAATCTGACAATCATGGTTCGAATATGTCAGACCAAAGTAACACCATTAGATTGTCAGAGATTTGTTTGCGAATTGTAATGTATTTTTTTCTTCTTGTATACACGCTTCTATTCTAATTGCCAAAATACGTAATATCATCAGTATCGATGGCTAAGTATCATTGCCAATGTGTAATAGTATAATATAACCAGGATGTAAAGATTTGAATTTATTTCAACAGAGAGGGAAAACATTTTTGAGAAGGGAATATGGAAGTCTAGGCACTTACAGGGCTTATGACCCGTCATTGGCTGGTTTAAGTGGCCACTTTACACACTGTGTAACATTCACCATTCTGCCTTTGTTTGAAAATCCACATTTCTTCAATCCAGCCAGTCTGCAAGCATTTCGACATACTCAAACATTGTTGAATTACTATCTGGTAAAAGAAGAAGTGTGAAAATTGTTTTCAGGCGTTGCCTAGTAGATGATTTGGTTCAGCCGGATAAATCTCACCCACGTGATAAAGGTCTCAGCTCTTTTACTTCACAAAACTTGACAAAACTTGACGCTTGACTCACATACGGAAGGTTCCGGGTTCGATTCCCGGTGAGAACCCAAAAAAAATTAATGTGATTTTTCTCAAGCCTGGGTGTTCTGTGATGTAATTCACCACTGTAATTGGGCCTCATGGCCTGTTGTGTTTCAAAAATAAATAAATAAAAAGTCAACATATTTACAACTTTTGTTGCAACATATTTAAATATGAACAACTACCTAGGGAGAAAATCCTGCCAATCTGCAAGCATTTGGATATACTCAAAACATTGTTGGATTTTTTCTGCTTTTAAATAGCCATTTTTGTAATTATGTAAAAAATTAAAATCCATTTAAATAACAAATTAACGTACTCATTGATAATTTTATATCCTTTCAAATCCAATGAAAATAAAAATAACCGTTTTTTAATGTGGGCTGTATATTTATTTATTTTACCCGATATTATTATTTTACTGTCACCATTAAACATGAGCACAAATGAGTGGTATAACTGTTAACTGTCTTCTGTATGCGGGTGATGCCGCGCTAGCCGCAAAGAAGACCCGCAATTATTGGTAACAAAAGTCTACGATGTATGCAAGAAAAGCGATTTGCTTATGGATGTTGATAAATCGAAAGTGATGGCTTTTGAAAGGGATGAAAATATAACTAAATGTGAGATCAATGTGAACGGAGATATTCTGAATCAGGTAGAAGAATTTCTGCATCTGGGAAGTATGTTTACTAGGGATAGAAAGACCGAGAAAGATATTGAAAGGAGGGTGAGTGCCGAGTATTTCGACTATCCGCAAACGGGAAGGTAAAGTGAACCCACTTATACAGAAAGCGGTCAGCCATAGAAAAGTGAAACTGAGATAATAGAACTTTTGTGAAAAGGGTGAACAATCGAATCTACACAACACAACAGTTGGAATGATTTTATCAAATTGCTTTAATATTTTTGTATCATTTACGTGACGCATAATAAAAATATAATATGCGGCTATGCTATTTACCCAATTTGTTTTCGTCAAAACACTGATTTTGGCAATGTGAAATTTCACATAATGGCATTGAAAAAAAAATAAAACTCGGCATGCAGCGACTTATTAAAATTTTAATATGCCAAACGCTTTAGTAAACTATCTGTCAATCAGAATTAAGACACAAATCTTTACATTAATTATTCTAATAAAAATCGCTTATTATACATCATATAGTTTTGTGGTTCACGATGCTTTTAACGAATTTACCTAAATTCGCAATAAAACGCCAAAACAATAAACATTTGCATTAAAAAATAGATACATAACACATAAGGTCACTAGATCGATCGGTTTGTTTGACGTTTGTAGTGTAGTGGTGTAGTGGTCAAGACGCTTGACTCACGCACTGAAGGTTCCGGGTTCGATTCCCGGTGAGAACACAAAAATTAAAATGAAAATTTTCTCAAGCCTGGGTGTTCTGTGATGTAATTCACCACTGTAATTGGGCCAACTGGCCTGTTGTGGTGCAAATAATAAATGACTGTAAATGACTGTGATATAATTAACATACAATTTTCTATATTGTAACAGTATTCGCAAAACTTTCCAAAAACTAATTTAACTCATAACAGGGAAGCATTTTTTTTTTCAATTTTAAATTAATAAGGTTCTATGAAATACGGTATAGTAAAAAAAAAGATTTTTTGAAATTCTAAGTAGCAAAAAAAATATATTTTAATCCCGCCGAAGACGATTCCGGCAAATTGAGTTAATTTTTTTTTTTGTTTTCTATTAAATCATACAAATGTATTTTTTTGTACTCCCAGGAGTTACAACAAACTCATTTTGGGACAGAATAATATTTACATAAAGGTATGGCAATAGTAATAAAATAGTAAAAAGTAATAATATGTACATAAAACTGAAATAAGATACCAAGCAAGTATATGATACAAAGAAATTAAAACAATTCATAACAAAAATTAATATTTTACATTTACATATTGTAAGAAAGAAATATCCGAGGAAAAAGAACTTAAAACTAAATTTCACCTTCCTCGTACCTCCTCAAGTAGTAATTTTTTAAATGAATATAGTTATTTTTTGGCATTCTATTGGACTTCGGTAGCCTGTTGTACTCACTACTAGCAAGGTACAGCAGAGACCTTTATCATTTCGAAAATCATTTCGAATATTGACGTCGCGATCGTCAAGGCCAAACATGTCGCGTTTTTGTAAAGACATATTTTTTAACAATTTCCTTTTAAAAATTATCTATGGAAACCCGAGGTTCCACCGTAGTTGAATTAGGTCAATACTGCGCGCATATGCAATAATAATTTACTGTCGCCTCTCTGGTCCCCGCAATCAGTATTTTCATAGATAGCCTTTATAAAGGCGGCCCTGATAGGATTCCGCCAATATTCATAAAACATTAGTAGCTATTATTATATCTAACTAACTAGGCCAATTAAAAATATATTTTTTTATGTATTGAACTATCAGCGCCATGATTTTTAAAAGTTTTGTGATTTTGAAATTACTCCGCCTATGACGTCACGAGTTCTGATTGGTGGGTTGGCTTCTCATAAACCAGAAATCTATCACAACACTTTCATTGGTTGATTCGGAAAAACTAGTGATTTCGTTCAAAGAACCTAGTTCATTTTTGTTTTAAAAAAAAAAAAAATCGTACATTTTCGAGAACTTTCGCCGTGCAATTAAACGCTCTTATTTTTACCGCGAAATATATTTATATATTCAATTCCCAGTAGAAATAAACTTCCTTACTAGATGTGTTTTATTCCCCGCCTCTGATGATAAAGTCCTCCATCCTCAAAAATAATTCATTGCTGATTTAATAATAAATTACATTTTTACTCTTGTGTTATTTTATTTTTGACTTTGTACAGTGGTTTGTATTTGCATACTCGATTCAACAAGGATTTTTTAGCGAGTAGGGGTAAGTTGACAAGCAAGTGACAGGTGCCGAGGTGCAACAGCTGGAGGCGCGATGCAGAAGCCAGGGTGAAGATCTTTGCGAAATTCCATCGGTGATAGGTAATAAAGAACTCACACGAGAGGTAGTATCATACATGGTCAATATAGTACAGGCAATTGGTAAATTAAACCAAAGTAGGGAAAAAAATGCCGAACACTCTTCTAGTGGAACGGAAGGCCGATTGAAAACTGTCAACAGGCCGGCTTCTATTGAAGAATTTTAAGTGATTTCCTCTCCACATGAGCAAATGCTGAGAAGTACCTGATTGGCCCACATTAGAATATCCTTCCTGATTCCAACAGTTAAGCTAAAATAATGTAAAATAATAGCAGAAAAATCCTCTTTTTGAAATTTAAACCTTGTATATTATAAGTAAGCTAAAAAAAAATGCAACTCCCATATGAAAAAAAAAGCGCCGTGATGCAGTTGGTTAGATGACCACTGTGAAACTGGCGTCACGGGCTCGATTAGAAAAAGTCCAAGAAAGATTTTTCCTCATTTATCCTCTATTTTGCACCTGCTGACAAGCCTCTAAAATAGACTTATACCCGTATGCAGAGACAAAACTTAAGGTGAGGAAAGTACATTCTATTGTTTTCACCTTCGGGTTATTTTTCGCGTTTGAGATTAGAATGTACTTTCCTCACCTTAAGTTTTGTGTCTGCATACGGGTATGAGCGGGTTATTCTTTAAAATATAAAATGTGAATGTATGTTAATAGTGTAATTCATAATATTATTAACTCTCCCTATCTATGACCATATTCCCACGCCATATATTAAAAAATAGGGTAAGACAGGGCATATAATACTTAGAACAAAATATATTTATCAAGTGGTATCACTGGAAGAGTTCGCGGTATTTTGTGCCCTGTTATCATTTATTATCCTTATTTTAATAAACAACCTTCATTAATTAGAGATATGAAACCACTACAGAGGTTTTCAAGAGCTGTGGCTATGTGGGCCTTGGACAAGGCACAATGCTCTTGAAACATAGTAGAATATTTATATATCATTTATTTTATTTTATTACTATACTCGTATTTGGACCCCTGTATTTAGTAGCCTTACGTGTCATGTACAAGGCTAAAGTACTGGAAAAAATCGTCTTTGTTTGTCTTAAAAATGGGATGTTCGATCACTGACACTGAGTTCAATCACCATTGTTGCAAAGTCCAAGAAAAATAGCGCGAGATAACTACTTTTAACAACATTGTGGATATCCGTTAAGGATATTCCATCTTTCCTGCATTCTGCTTCAAGATTATGGCGTTGTAAACTAAAACATGGGCACTGAATTTTCACTCTGTGAAGAAATATCATCGCATGGACAATAGTCATACCTTAATTCAAACCTATGAAAACCCCAGTGAGGGAACATTATTATGTATAAAAAAAGAATACAAACAATTTAAAAGTATAAATAAATATAGGTAAGTTCTCATAGCTCCGCGTCCGGTAAAAATTTGGGTTGTTTCAAAACTACTTTGCTGATGACGACAGAAGTTTGCTGCATCAGTCAGCGTTGGGAAAAACATTTTAGTGATACAACGTTTAACGTTTAGAGGAAATTCTGAGAAAAAAGGTGCCGTTCTTTTACAAGTTGCGGCTCTTGCTCGTTCATCCGCTCTCTCATTTCCTACGATACCAGCATGTCCTCTTATCCAGCATATTTGAATAATCATCACTCTGATTTTTATGTTCTTAATTTTACTCTGAATATCTACAATTAATGAATTTACCGACAGAGTATCAGTTATAGCTTGAACGCCCGAACGTCAATCTGATAATATTTTTGCAATGACCCACCTCTCTGCTGGTTTTATAAATAATCATTCGAGAGCTTCTCGTATTGCGAGTAGTTCAGCCTGAAAAACTGATCAGAAATTGTGTTATGTATCATTATTTTTTACTACAGATATGAATATATAGTATATATGTTTCTGTATTAGTGGAAGATATGGTGAGCGGTGATAGCGGGGTGGTCCGCTGTCGTTCGGGTGAATATAAAAATATTTGAACGAGTAATCGAAGATCGCCTTGCTGTCTCTTCCTTCTGTGCTGCCTGCGGGTGCGATACCCTACCGATACGACACCATAAAGATACAACTTTCATCAATGTTGGTACGGGTTTACCTACATAGATAGAAAAAAAAAACTAATATTGAAAAATATACAAAGCAAATTGTACTCTACTATTAGGTATAATAAATTAATATTATATTAAATTATTTGTGCTATGTATGTATGTATTTTTTTTTCTCAAAATCGAGAAAGAAGCTCTGCGTTAGTTTGTACATGTAGGGTGAATGGACAGTGGAAGGACGGTTAAAAAGATTTACGATGCAAATTTTGATGAATGCAGAAATATACTAAGACCGAGAAAGACGTGAAGGGTTAATATTTGAAGATGGACGCATCAAAAGTTGGAATAATCGGCGCGTGTGCATGAAAAGAAGTGAGATCTGTAAGCAAAGACAGAGTGATGTGGCGTTCTATCATCTCTCCTCCTCTTACGGGGAGATGGCGTGATGGTTTGCTTGTTCGCTTTTACAAAAAATGAGTAAAAATGCGTGCCCTATGAACCATTGGATGCTGATGGTTTAAAAATAATGATGCTGCAATATGTCAACGTGTTATGTGATGTACAGGTAAAAACTCCAGGAAAAGTGTGGAACTCAGACACATTGTAACGAATCTGATTATCTCACAGTCCAAATAACTGGTTCTTGGTGTCAAGTTCTGATATCAAGATGTCTCCCCCCTCTCCATTACTATCGCTAAATATTATAATATCGTGGTATCGCGTGAGGGAGAAGGCACGCGACTGCAAAAAACTATATTGAATGCTCGAACGGCTGTCTCACTCGCACGTGTGTTTAGTGGGGATTAAGATTTACCACCTAATTAGACGGAATTATGCTAAAATCAGTCAAGCCACTGGATCATAATTTTTAAATAACCCATTTGGCACCAATGTTCCTATTAATTTTGAAATTAAAATAATCATCGTCATTCTTCTTTCAGCAACCAGTGGTGCAGTGTTATTTATTCTTTTTTTTTTCGCATTTAT
The DNA here is from genome assembly GCF_059751315.1 of Micrasema longulum. NCBI lineage: Eukaryota > Metazoa > Arthropoda > Insecta > Trichoptera > Brachycentridae > Micrasema > Micrasema longulum. Next base: position 258,840 of record NW_028278779.1, read on the forward strand.
TTATTTTTTAGTGTGTACACGGCACAAATGCCTTTTATAAACATAAACATAAATACATTTAACATAACAGTGTTTCGGTTTACATAAATTGTAAGAACAGAGAATTTTGATAAATAGGTGTTCCAACATTGATTTCCTCTCACTGTCTTGCAGATGCCTTCCCGACACTGTGCGAAAAGGACAACAGCATGTCCAACCTTTTGTTAGATAAGACAAAATCAACGTTTTCCTGTACCGTTTTCTGCACCTCAAAACTGAACCGATTTTGTTATTTTTTTAGACAGAGTATCAAAATAAAAGTTTTCCGTATCGGTATGTTTTGCGTTTCTCAAAAATAGTTATATTTGTATACAAATTGTATATTTGTATACCGTAGGCCGTGCGCCCGAAGACAGCAGATAAAACTGTGCTCTTTAACGGGTTTTGATGGTTCTAGTACTTATAATAAACTATTTTTTTTAAAACGAAACAATATATGGACTCGTCAATGATTAACATCTACAATGTGTAAAAAAGAGCTCTGCGCTGGTTTGGACATGTAGAGCGTATGGACAACGAAAGAACGGCTAAAAATATTTTCAATGCGAATATGCATGGATGCAGAAATAGAGGAAGACCGAGAAAGACAGGGCATGACCAAATCCAACAAATACTTAATGTTGGATATGGCAAAAGTCGGAACAATCGACGCGCGTGCATGAGAAGATCTATGAATGTAGATGAAGCGAGATCTGAATGCAAAGATAGAGTGATGTGGCGTTCTATCCTCTCGCCATACCCTTAAACGAAACGGCGTGATAGTTTGATGTTGTTATTGAAAAAAAAAACATTTCTCTAATGCCATAATTCAGAGAGAAAATACGTGAATCCAGACCGCGTTTCCTCTTAAGGTTAAACATAATGAAACATACTTTCAATACTTTACTAAAAAATCATGAGTAAAACCGTTCGGATAAACGTAAAAAAGATGTTGTAACTTTTCATTGGTAAGTAGGTACTTGTTTATGATTGAATTCCAAATCTAAAAATAATAGTTATTCAAATATTCCAAAACATAAAATAATTCGTTATTTTCAAATAAAGAATTCTTTTAGCAAATGTCAAACTCTGCTCATGCACTTTAGTCAGGAATGTGATTTTCAAAAATGTATAGAATGTTAGTTGATATTATTTTAGTGTAACCAAAAATCCAGTAAAAAGAAAAAAATGGGTAGAAATTATAAGAAATTCAATGAAATAATCTGATTGGAATCCATAAAAAAACAAATGTCTGTAAACATTCAAAAACAAACTATTTATGAACAAAAAATTACATTTTTTTTGAAAACGCATTCTCGATGAATGCAACCCTGGTGATAGATAAAAAAAACATTTACTCTCCTAACTTTTTTTGTACTTAATAAATTGAAGATTTTATGAGCTTTAAACCTTCCCGTGGCAAAGATGTAAATTTATCTGAAAACCGCACGTAAATCGGTCCGGTAGTTATTCAGTCCATCGAGGACAACCATTCGAACATTGCCTTTTATATATTTAGATTACAAATAAAATTACAAATATCAGTAATTACATTTTTTTACAACCGTTTTGACAACGGCATAACACATGGGTTTCTAGGTAACCGCGCCAACTTCACGCGGTTGGATCAATAACTTAACCAACGACCGTTCTGGAAAAGGTATTGAAGTAATATTGGTAGTTGAAATTTCTATATGTGGTATTGGAAATATGACCCTTAACGTTTTTCTCACTAAGCATCCAAAAATCACATATGATCCGAACGGGGGGACCAAACGACCCCAGCGCCTACTTGTATATGGCGTAAGGAGAATAAAACGCTGGAAGTGTTTATGACCGTGCAATAATTTATTCATGTTTACGCGTACACATATTTTACTCATTTGAGTATTTTATTCATTTTTGTTAGTTTGCCGAATGCCTATGTACATAAAGTGAAATGGAACATTGTATTATTAATGTCTTTTTTGTATCAATATTAAAAATAAAAAAATAATCTAAAAACAAAACTAGGAAAATGCTTATTTCTATAAATTTCACGATTACTAAAAATATACGGCAAATGGCTTTAATAATACTTGAGTTGTCGAATTAAAATCGGTCTATGGGGAATTCGAATCCCCCCCTTTGGTCTGGCTAGGTCAAAACGACTCGTTAATATTTATTTATTTATACATTTTATCGTAATAAAACTTTTTTGTTCACTTTGCCCAGCTAACAAGGGTACATCACCCCCCCAAACTATGCAATGAAATTTTAATACATAATAATAGTTTACAAGTTAATAGAAAGCACAGACTAATAAAATATAAACTTATACACACACTTTGATACATATACATACACAAATACATATTTTTATTTCGTTAAGTTGTTGTATTTTTTTTTTCACAACAAGCCATGAGGCCCAATACAGTGGTTAATTACATCACAGAATACCCAGGTTTGAGAAAAATCACATTTAATTTTTGTATTCTCACCGGAAATCGAACCCGGAACCTTCCGTGTGTGAGTCAAGCATCTTGACCACTTGACACATACACACATTTACATATTTAGATACATACACATATAAACACACATATATATACATATATATATATATATATACATATACACACACATATACACCCATACATATATACACATGTACATATACCCATGCGCATACACATACATACATTCGAAAAACATGGACAATTTATTTAATATACAATGCGTAACTTCATGATTGCCATTTGGTATATATATTTTTTTAATTATTCCTCTTTTTATATGTTATTTTTAACATTCAGTAAGCATCTCCAATCCAAGGCATGCATCAGCCTTTCTGACTCCCTACGACCAATATCATGAAAGAGCGAGGTCAACACCTTCCAAAACTTGACAACACTCCCGCTCTTCCACGATTCTTGCAAAAAGTTATAAACTTTCTTGCCAACGCAATAGTGTTGTCTCGATGTCAAAATTTATTAACCAGTATCGGCCTTTGCCCTATAAAGGGTTAAGATATTCTTCATTCCTGTTGTAATTTGTTAATAAATAAAGTTGTTTTATTTTAATTTTAATGAATGACTAATTTATTGCTTTTAATGTTATATTTTTTTAATCTTTTATTTATTTATATAACTTTTTGTACATAATGTTATTTGTACATTGTCGAGCTTATTGCTAAATGGCAATTTCTTCCAACCAACCAATGAAATATAGTTTTAGTTTTATAATTCAAGTTACAAAACATATTCAATAGAAAATTAAGATAAAAAAGCTTAAGATATATAAAAATAGAAATAAACGTATTTGTTTATAAATTACCTTAAATCAATGCTATTACTCAATGGGAGAAGGGAAAAAAGAGGAAAGAGGAAAGAGGAAAGAGAAAAGAAGAAAAGAGGATAGATTAAGGAATAGAAAGGAGATGTTTCTTCAGACGTGATTTAAACACAGATAATGTAGTAACATCTTTTATGGTGGATAGGAGATGATTCCACAGTCGAGCCGCATGGACACTATATGAGTTAGAGAAGAAACAGGAATTGTGGATGGGTATTAAGAGAGTGCCTTGAGAATTAGAACGAAGAGGTAAACCATGAACTGATAAGCGTTGAAATTGTTTACTCAGTTATATAGGAGCGTTAGGACTATGAATTACATTGAACAGAAGTGAGAGGGAGTGATAGTCACTCGCTGTCTAATTTTGAGCCATTTCAATTGCCTACGATAATCAGAAATGTGGTCATATTTCCTAAGATCAAAAATGTCCAGTCATGGAAACATCAGCGTTATCTAGAATGTGTAGTAGTAATGCTTGTACAAGAGTGCATTTTGTATCAACAGGTAAGAATTTATGCAAACTTCCAAGTGTATTAAATATTTTTTTTAAGTTTTTCTCCAAGGGTTATTTATGCATTATTTTTTTATAATTTGTAATTTTATACCGTAAAAGTCTGAGTAATATATGTAGGTATGTAGAAACTGGAAACGAATAAATAACTTTAGGATGCCGTGGGTTGACCGAGTTTTGCAAAGCGCCACTCAGTTAAGACAGCAGCCTCCTTCCAAGTGGTATAAGGTATATATAGTGGTAACCACCTCCAATTCCGTTTGGTAACTGGTACAATACTTACCGTTGGTTGTTCCGCAGGACATTTCGGTGTTGTGAACGAACAAGTTCGGTGTTACTTTCGTTGTTCGCCGCAATATCAGTGATCATTTCCCGACATAGGATTACCGCCCCGCGAGGATGTGCACATTTGGGGGACCGCGTAAGACATTTTATCATTTATTTATTTTTACATCCCCTATACGTAAGTTGTTTTTTTCATTAGGTAAAACAACAGAAATTACATATTCAAATAAATATAAAAAATATAACATGCATCCAGTTAAAGTTTTTCACATACCTGGATAATAGTACAACACGTTAAACACTAAGAAGAAAATATAAAATATTATTAAAATATTACAACAGAGATAAAGAACATTTTAGAGAAGATAATAAAGAAGTCTAGGTATCTACAGGGCTTACGACCTGTCATTGGCTGGTTTAAGTGGCCACTTTACACACTCTGTAACATTCACCATTCTGCTTATATTTGAACATCTATATTCCTTCAGTTCTTTCATCTGTTAATGTTTGTGAAGTTAAAGAGCTGAAACCTTTATTTATGCGGGTGAGATACATCTAATTAAATTATTTCACCTACATATTAGGCAACGCCTGAAAATTGAATTCAGTTTTTTTTTTCATTCCCATTCCACACCTAATGGTGCATAGGGCACTGTATTGATACACCGATCGCAGCGTAACTTGATTATTTTTGTTACACGAAGGTAAGATGATCAGTCTTACACTTTAGGTGCCAGTCCAGGGACTATGAAATATTCTAGTGTGAAAACACCCTTTTTAATAAATATTTTATGACAACCATGTCGGGAATCGAACCCAAGACCTATTGTATGGTAGATTAACGTGCTGAACACTACAGTACGAGGCTGAAATTCAGAATTTATTTATGATAAATAATAATATATAAGCATGTTAAAATGTATACAAATTAATTATTATCCACAAACATTTCATTTAATTATTTGTTTTAATTTGAAGTCGTATAAAAATGTCTAAATGGGAACAGATTAAGATGGGGATTATATTCATCATCATCATCACCTAGTGGTGCATAAGGCATTGTATTAATGCTCCAATTACAGTGTATCTGGATCATTTTTGTTACATCAAATGTGATTGATTACTCCTACGCTTCAGATGCAAATTCAATGAAATATTGCAGAGTAAAACTACTTTTTTTGCTTATTTCCGAGTAGACCTTTTTATAAATTGAACACGGTTTTTCACTCAATTTCCTCATTCAGGATTTTTACCAAAGAGTCGAAAACATACTCCAGTGTTCTGGTTCTATTTTACACTCAGAACAGTATTCTTTATCCGCCCGGACACGGACATTACAATGCAATGTAGAAGAACAAGCATTTACAAAACTTAAGACCTGTCATTTCCTAGAATAATAGCTACTCACAAACATTCACCAATTGAAGAGTTGTGGATATTCAAATATTTTCAATTCTTACGTATATTGATCCTTGTTAATTAAAAGGGCTGTTGAAGAAGATTTATCTGAATTATTTCACATGGGCAATGCCTAAAAATACTTTGAATGATCACTTAACATCACTGTTCCAATGTTTGAACATCCAAATTATTTTTAATCATCCGAAACATTATTGTTATCAAACCTCGTTTTAATATTTCTATCAATCTTAATCAACTTTATAAAAAAGTTGGGATTTAATATATTGTTGCCAAATTTAGTCAATTCGATAAAAATTAAGTGGTTCAAAAATTTCAATTTGAATATTATATAAAATCTAATGCTTGTTTACACTCAAAATTCAACAGTAAATCATCCCCATTTTCCGCAAAAACAATTTCAAATTAATCTACTGATTATTTCTTGGAAAATGATTGAAGAGCATTGGGTTGAAGTGTTTTGTGTGATTTTTGTTCAAGGGAATATCAACACAGAAAAACTAATAATTATTTTAATTGTTGTATTAATTTTTTTAATTAGATATTTAAAAAATAATCGGAAAAAAGAAAAGTGATTCTCAACTTCAATATTTTTTTTATTAAAGTATTCAAATAATCGTTGTCATTTTGATTCATGGAGATTTTTTTGATACCGATAAAAGCTGTATAAAAACAAATAATCTATATTATCATTTTCAACTATTTTAATATTTTTTTTATTTTTTTATTTTTATTTAAAATAGTGTTTTCACACTAAAATATTTCATAGTCCTTGGACTCGTAACCGAATCGTAAGACTGATTATCTTACCTTTATGTAACAAAAATGATCAAGATAATAATGATGATGATGGTGATGATGATGATGATGATAATTTACCCAAGTATTTAAATTTTAGTTACCATTTTCAACTAGTTGTAAATAACTCAGTTCTAGAAAATGGAAATCATGTTGGGGTAGAGTGAAGTTTGAACCTCGGACCTCTGATCCGTGAGTCCGCAACTTTAGCCACGGGACCACAACCCGATTCAAATAATATAGTAAAACTTAACAAAAGCGTTATTTATGATAAGCTTATTAAAATAATTATTTAAATTTAGCAAGTACTACGAGAAAATTGACTGGAGATTAGTCGGTCTCGTGGTGTACTGGTTATTGCGTTTTCCAGACATTAAATTAATTAATTATAATAATCTTCCCAATGAACTAAAAACTATTAAAAATCGTGTATCAATAAATAAATTTAAAGTAAATCTAAAGAAATCTTTTGAACACTTGTGAAAACTACATTAAATTTTAATGAGTATGAATGTACTATTGTTTTATGATTTTTCTTTATATATCCTTTTTTTTCTCATGTATTCGTATTTAAAATTATATAAACTCTTATAAAAAAACAACTACAACCGTCTAAGTCAATTTCCAAGCACAAGAGTTAGTCTCTTTTTTTGGAGAGTTGCAGTGATAACATTTACCAGATGTGTAAAAGTAGATATGTATAGGATTTTTTTAAAACATGTACCTTTTATGAAAATTAATAATAATTAAAAAAAATAATTGTAAAACAATAAATATTGATCCACCGTATTGTAATTTATCATGCCGTGTAGATTTTTGCCGTGGTGTGAAATGGACCAATCATGCGATATCACGCAGTGGGCTCGTGGTTTGCCCGTGCACAGCGGCCCAGTCTCCGTGAATGTACGGAAGACTTATTCATTGAGTGTCCAAACAATATAAGTTAGTTTTAGTAGTATAAGTAGACTAATTTATTACCCTTCTTTAATATATAGTGTTAGAGTAATATCAGAGTAATGTATAATTATAAAATAAACCTTTAGCATTCAACGGTATTACTTTGATATTGCGCAATACTATAAACAATCCTGCCGGCCAGTTCGTCTACCACGTGACCAGTTCTTCTCCTCTTCGCCGCTAGGGGCAGTGCCGGCGCGATAGCTATAGTCCTTAAAATACAGCTTGATTAGAATGACAGCTGTCAAATTAATTTCATTAGTGATGGGAAATTACTGATCACTGATCAAATAGATTTTATCAGTTATTTCATGTAATCATGAAACTCTGTTTCCGAAAATTGATATAAAAACGCAAAAACAAGCCTATTTTAGTGTGCTAAACACAATTATCTACCAAAAAATAATACATTTATACTTTTTTCATGAACAACATCGAATGAATTATTTTTTTATTCGATCAATTTACATTGATCAATTTGTCTCATCTCTAACGTTTTTGCAAAATGATGTAACCTTGTAAGAACATCGTTAATAATTGGGTTTATTTTAGTTTTCTTTTAGTTTTAAAGCTGATTTTATATATTAATGTTGATTTATGTTTCAAGCATTGTATTAAAAAAATAAATTAACACGCCAGATACAAATGATTTTTCGTGTGTCAATATAAATGACTCCTTTGACGTTACTACAAAGTTTTGTCGTCACTTTTCCTGATAACTTTCATTCTAATCATGTTACATTTTAAGGACTATAGTACCACGTGATCCGTAGTACTAGCGTTCACAGCGCTTCAAAGCGCTCGTAATAGTGGTATATCTGAAATATTTTTGTTATTTGTACAAATTACTCGAATATGGTTACACAGATGAAATTATCTGTAAATAATAACCCATTTCGGAAAATATAAGTTCTGTAGTTAAATAATTAGGTAAATAATAACATTTTATTGCTCTTCTAAAAAGTTACACTTTTGCAGTTGTATTCTGATGTCCTCCCATCAAAGAATTATGACTAGGCATCTTAAATTATGATCGAAGACTAGATTTTTAAAGACAAGTTTTTGCATATAAAGAGCATATTTCTACTTTAAATTTAATAAAAAAACCCATACAAATGAAAACAGAGGTAAAGGACAAGAGTATTATAATTAGTGGGAAAAAAGTCTCACTCACTGCTATAGAGTTCATAATCAAACAATAAATCTATAGAAATAAAAAATAATGGAAAGCGTTCAAATATTTATTTTTATAAAGTTTTTTATAAATTTAATATTTTATTTTAACTTAATGAATTAATACAAGTTTTTTTTTTTTTTAGATTTTATGAAATACTCGTAACTTAATAAAGTATAAATAAATTTTAAAATGTTGTTTTTTTATCATATTTACTAATGACACCTTTATAATACAACAACACAACAACACAACAACAACGATTTAGTTAGACGTGTTTTGACAGCTCCTGTCAAAATCCCTAATTACACAGTATAAAGTCTTTATTTGCAATATTAAACTTTAAAACCTCGTAAACAATAATACCAAGTGACCGTTTACAGTGACATAACCTAGTTTTGTTAGTCTCAGAGAAAGATTTTTATAATTAAAATATCTGTGCAACTACCTACAGTCCCCAGCAGTCCAGGTGACAATATTTACTTCACCTGCTAATACTGTGAGTACATATACTGCGCAGTATAGGGGAACCCAGCCAGTAAGTGACAATCTCCTATTATTTATACAAAATTAAAGTTTCAAAAAATATAAAATATGCAAGCAAACAATTTAATAAATAGCGCTCAGGTGGCTATTAATGCAATCACTAAAATCCTTATGGACCCGGCAAACAAATTTACAAAGGACCAAATTGCGAAAATTGTTCCTAAAACTAATGAAATATTGGGTGCTATAGGCATAATGTCTTCAGAAATGGCAGCTAAGAATGCTTGCCTTGAAGGTGAACTTAGTGCGTATAAAGCAATGGCATCTGCCACTCCTAAATCTGATAGCACGAGCATCTGTGAGGCGATAGCTGAAGTGACAGAGAGGAACGTGAGATCAAGTTATTTAATTATTCGTAACTTACCAGAAAGTACTGCACCAACTCAACTTATACGACTTACAGAAGATGAAAATGCCATTGAATCAATTCTCTTGGATTTAGATGCTTCGGTAACAAATAATATTAATAAAATATATCGGCTTGGGAAACCCAGGGATGGAGTACCCAGACCAATTAAAATAGAACTATCGAATCCTTCACTATCCAGGAGTATATTAAGCAAGCGCAGATTATTAAAAAATAATATAAGAATCTACTCAGACTTGAGCCCTCTTCAACAGAAAGAATTGCAAGAATTGCGAGAGGAATTGGAATTACGTAAGATAAACGGTGAAGAAAATATCACAATCAAATACATAAACTCGACTCCGAGAATAACTCAAACTCTACCAAAAAACTAAAAAGGGTACCACTACACTTTTATTATCAAAATATCCGGGGCGTTCGTACAAAATTAAATGATTTAAGACTAATTTTACCAACACTTCATTACGATATGTTTGTACTCACCGAAACATGGTTGGATCCAAGTATTAAATCTTCAGAACTAGGTTTCCCTAACCATAAAATTTATAGGTGTGATCGCTCACCTTCTACAAGTACTAAATCAAGAGGTGGGGGAGTATTGCTGGCGATTAATAAGAAATATTCATCAAAACACCTTAAAAATAATAATCTCATCTCAGAACAAATATTCGTTCAAGTGAGCACAGCTTTTGAAAAATTCATAATTGGATGTGTCTATTTTCCACCACTTACAGATTCAGAAAATTATCAGAGGCATTGTGAAGACATCGAGTTTTTGTGTTCAAAATACCCTAACAACAAACTAATTATATTTGGTGACTACAACCTTCCCAACTTGTCGTGGGGAAATAGTGAGAGTGGCTATATTCATAGTGAAAGTGAGAACGATCGGGCGCGACCAATACTGGACATGATTAACTTTTTAAATTTTTATCAACATAATTTTATTTATAACGTGAAAAATAAGTTGCTAGATTTAGTTTTGTCAAATTATGCTAACCTTAATGTTGAAAAGAGCGTTGATCCGATCTTGCCAATTGATGATTACCACCCTCCTCTTGAATTAACATTATATTTACACGAAACCTGTTCAAAACACACTGATATTTCTTTAAATTACAAAAAGGCTGATTTTGATTCAATTATTAATCAACTTTCTAAAACTGACTGGACTTTTTTAAATAATGATAATACAGAAATATCTATTTGCCATATGTATGACATAATTTTTAATTCTATAGATAAATTTGTCCCCAAGTATCAACTTAAAATAAACTATCCAAAGTGGTTTACCGCTGAACTTAAAATTTTACTAAATTCAAAAAAAGTACTACACAAAAAATTTAAGCAAAGTCGGAGTATTCATGATTATCAGGAATTTTCCAAAACAAGAAACGAATGTAAAACGCTTTCCAAGATATGCTTTAAATCGTATGTAAAAAGTATGGAAAATTCGGCGTTAAACTCAAACAATCTTTGGAACTACATAAAAAAATTAAACAATTCTCATTTCGAATATCCAAGTGCTATGCATCTAGATGGAAAATTAGTGAATGGCACTGAAAATATTGTAAACCTTTTTGCAAATTTCTTTAAGGAAGTGTATGATGAACCTATTCCAGATGATAAGATTCCAACCTTTACTTTTGATAAAACAATTACGCTTTCAAACTGTCAAATTAATATGTTGTCTTGTAAGAAGAGACTACTCTCTTTAGATGAAAATAAATCAGCAGGTCCTGATAATGTTCCGCCTATTTTTCTCAAAAAATGTGCCTCAGTTATAGCTGAACCTCTCACCACGTTTTTCAATAAACTATTGTCAATGGGATGTTTTCCCTCCAAATGGAAATCTAGCTATATAACTCCAATTTTTAAAAAGGGGGACGACTCAGATATTAAAAACTACCGTCCTATATGCATCCAATCAGTCATACCCAAACTTTTTGAGTCACTCATACTTGACCAAATTCAACATGATGTCTCAAATATAATAGACACTAAACAACACGGTTTTATAAAGGCGCGGTCAACTGCCACAAACCTAATGCTTTACCATAATTACATATCGGAAGCCTTTAATGATAAAAATCAAGTTGATAGTATATACACCGATTTTACTAAGGCGTTTGACAAAGTCTCTCACAAAATATTACTAAGTAAGCTGTATGGTTTGGGTTTTCGTGGAGCTATCCTTGATTGGTTTCGAGCCTATCTATCTGACAGGTATCTATATGTAAAAATCAAAAATGTAAAATCAGACTGTTTTTCTGCCTCTAGTGGTCTTCCACAAGGCAGTCATCTAGGGCCTGTTCTTTTTCTAATGTTCGTAAATGACATTACATCCTGTTTCCATGATGTCGAAGTTTTGCTTTTTGCGGACGATATTAAAATATTTAAAAAAATATCGGACATTAATCATTGTGAAACTCTGCAATCAAATATTAATAATTTGTATAATTGGTGTAAAAAAAATAATTTGTTTCTTAATATTCAAAAATGCAAAATTATGACATTCTGCCGCAACAGGAATCCCATCGTTTTCACGTATAAAATAAATTCTTCACCTTTAGAAAAAGTTACAGAGATGACAGACTTAGGTATTCTTTTTGACGAAAAACTGAATTTTATTAAACATATACAAAACATTACAAATAAGAGCATGAGAACCTTGGGATTTTTGCTGCGAACGATACGGGATTTTGAGTCTATAAACATAATGAAAACATTGTATATTGCCCTAGTGCGAAGTCAACTCGAGTATAACTCAGTTATATGGTCACCGCATTACAGGGTTCATGTTAAGGACATCGAAAGAGTTCAGCATAAATTTTTGCGTTTTATCAATTTTAAATTAAGTATACCGATTGAATACATAAATTACTCATACTTAAATGATTATTTAAACATCCAAACATTAGAAAACAGACGAAAATTAAATGACTTGCTTTTTTTGTTTAAAATAATAATGTCGATGTTCGATTGTTGTGAACTTATCAATTTGATTAATGTGCGAGTGCCTGGTCGAGTTACCCGATGTAATACTTTGTTCTACTGCGGTCCATCATCGACTAATTACAGCGCGAATTCGCCAGTAATGCGGATGCATGTACTCGCGAACCAATATGCTAACAACATCGATGTCTTTAGCGTGAGTCTTGTAAATTTTAAATATCAATGTATATGTTCCTTATCAAATAGAACTTAATATTCTGTTCATATTGTATTTTATAACATTATGTACCTAGCTGCTTTAAACCTTTAATTGTATTTCTTTAGCTTATTAAAAAAATAGAAATATATATATATTGCTTTAATTTTTTTAAAACCAACTTAACTTTAAAAAACACAGTTCTATATTTTATTACAGTATATTGTATTTTTTTTTTTTAATTTATGTTGTTAATACACTCATCTTTTTATTTTTATACCAACTATACTTCTTAACACTGTTCCTTTATTTTGTTCCTTTATTTTATTTCTTTATATTGTGTTTTTTTTTAAATCTATGCTGTTTATATACTCATCTTCTTTTTTTATACCAACTTTACTTCTTAACACCGTTCTATCTTTTGTTGCTTTATATTGTATTTTTTAAATTTAATGTTGTTTATATACTTATATTTTGTAAAATTTTCATGTATGTAAAAGCCTTATGGGCGTGAAAAAATAATAAAATAAAAAAAATAAAAATAAAATAATAATGACACCCATAATTGTATTCATAAGAATGCAGTTTTTTTTTCCTATCACTGCTTTTATTTTTATTTATAAATCTATTTTTTTACTATTTTATATATGTTTTAATACATTACTAGGTTTATACATTTGTAAACAGCGAAGTGATTTACTAAACAAAATAAACAAATACGAATTTTAAAAAATGCACAAATAAAACCAAATAACAATAGTGGCACTCGAACACAAAATAGCTAAATGACCCAATATTTTTTTCTGCGGCTAATAAAACCTTTTGTCCAAATTTGTATATTGAACAGCAAAAGAATTCAATGGAGCTCAATTCATTGCCAAGTTTATTAAGTCTCTGAATAGGCGATTTTTACGTGTATGTAATGTCAATCTTTTTCAATAGTTGATTGACGAAATCTGTAGGTTTAAAAACATATTTTGTACGAGTATGTAATTTACAAAAAGTAATGGGTGTTTATGATTAGTAAACTGATGTGAATTATGACGATATGATACGATTTTCGTATATATACATTTAAAATGTATGCGACTACAAAAAATATTTAGATGTTATTTCATGTAATGAAATTATTTCAATCATATTGTTTTTTTCCGATTTCAGGTACTTGCAATCAATTTCCCCATTAATAATTCTAACTAGCAAGCAACACATACATGCTTAAGAATTCAGCCATTCGGGCGGCATGTAATCGGATCTCCGGGCCTCATTTTATCAGCCTCAATTTTCGCCTCTTCACTCCTCGGTTGATTGGGTTCTCGATCACCTAGGAGAATCGTCTTTTTGGGCCTATTTTTTTGTTCAGAGTAATCTAAACTTAATAAAAAATAATTTCTCACTCAAAATAATGCTACAAAAACTATACAAAATTCAAATAAATATTTCACATATATTTGTTATAATAATATTGGTTAGTAAACGATTATAGTAAAAAGAAAAAAATAAGATATTCAAAAAAATAACAGTCAGCTGCGACCGACTTTTACATACAATTTTAAAAGACGAAAATGACTTTTATTTAGCGTTAATTCCACGATAGTACAGCTCAAATTCCTGTGCGGTAGTGAAAGGAACAGACGCAATTAATCAATTATAGAGTATTTATATTATAGATTATTTCCATTCCCCGTGAAAAAGCTGAATATCGCAAAGCCAATTTTACCATATAACAAAAAAAACACATTTTATTTTCAATAAAAAAAAAATGTTTTTCCAGAAAACAAATTAAATCAATATAAGTCCTTATGACTGCTTGAACAGGGGTGAGTGGATCCACCCTGAAGTTGCTTGGAGAAGCATATTGTCTGGGCTTATAAGGCGTTGCCATAGGCTCCAGGCTCTTTGGCGAAGTAGAGCCGTGGAGTATATTAGATGATTATTCATACCCAAGTTAGTTTTCTATCTACAAATTTGCGCCCCAGTGAAATCACAAAAATAGTATAAGTACAAACATAAAAAACAACTTTAATTTTAAAAAAGGTATGTGAACCGAAAACATATTCCGTAATGCAATTAAAAAATAACAACAAAATAAACAATAAATGTTAAAAACAAAATACAAATAAAATATTATTTAAATAACAAAAATTTGACTGAAACATTTTTTTAAAATTCAATTAAATTAGAAATGACACGTAAAAATCAAAGCGAGAAAAAAAAGCTTTTTATTGTTTTAAATTAAGCTTTAAATTTTCACTGCCCATTTTTCAAACATTAAGTTAACATATATATTTGTGTATATTTTTTTATAAAGATACCGGGAAAAATAATGATTGTTTAAAAAAAAACTTTTTTCAGTTTTATTTGCATATTTTAAGTATGTAGACAATGTGCTACATCGGGCATAAACAGTTAAAAAATACAAAAATAAAAGGAAAACAATAAATAACGTTTTTTTAAACACATTATTACCTAAAAATTAAGGTTTTGTAAACAATTTTAACCTCAAATATTTTTTTCAAAAGTACAACATAATCAGCAATTGAACATTACCTTTATTAAATTTTTGACCTGAACACATGCAACTGACTTTTCGTTTCAAATTCTATTAAGCAATTTTACTCTTGTGGTGATTTTTTAAATCAATTAAAAAGGCTTGAATGTAAAATAATACATTAGCCGCTGAGTGATAAAAATGTGTGAAATCACTTTTTTACTTCGATTGTTGGTATGTAGCAAATAGCAAATCGTCTACGCTAGGCCGAAACGATCGACGTTATAGATCAAAAGTATTGAAGTGGTTTATACAAATGTATAAATAAATAAGAATTACATTTCTATACTCTAATTGGTTGGAATAAATAACTTTTTAGCAGTAAAACTGGCAGTGCGCCAACTTGACGCGAAAAGATTTCAATAAAATTTAAATCTTCTTAAATAATGTGTAATTTAATGATTTTGTGCTGACGCCTTATGTTTTATCTCGCCCGTGTTGGGATATTATTTTTTGTACCTAGTTTTACTGGAATTACAAGAATAAATTAATAAAAATACAATTTATTGACACGAAAGTAAAAATTAAAAAGCCCACCAAGGACACATGAGTAGCTGTCAAAAAAGATTTGACATTCAAATATTTTGCATAGAAATTCGTACTCTTTATGTCTCTAAGATGGCAGTTTCCTATTGACAAACAAATGGCGCTTAGGAGACAGCCGCAAAGTGCTTAAATAAATTTTATAGGACTGGTTTTCAACATACTAAAACCTTTTTACATAAAACAGGTAATTTTGAATGTTTATTGTTATTTCAACGGTCTCATACATAGTTTGCGAAAAAAATATTAACAGCATTATAAAACGGACATTTCTCTTTTCTGTAATTATTAATTATTATACTTGAGAGTAAAGTGGCCACTTAATTAATGGGCAATATCACATACAATCACATCAAGGATTTAGAAGAGTTATTTGCATTTTCAAAATCAATATGGAAATTGTGGCAAAATGTTTTCATACAAAACTTAAAAAAATAACTATTAAAAAATATGTCCCTACAAGACGCGACATGTTTGGCCTTAATAGTTGTGATGTCAAGATTCGTGACGATGTTCTATTTAAATTTAAATAATTTAGTCGTTATTTCAAGAGAGATAATTTAAGGCCGGGAGAAAAAATTTACGAGTATATTTTTTATCAGAAATACCTAGGAGAATAATCGTTTCTAAATAATCATTATTCACGTTTTTTTTCATGTCATGATTTTAAAAGGACAGAAATTTAAAGTGGCAAAATGAAAAAAATGTGTCGCAAATACTAAAAAAATTCAATTCAAAAAATATGTACAAAAATTATTTAAGTTTGTACTAAACTGTACCACCTAATCTTAACAGATAAAACAAACTGGATTTTTTTACAATAGAAGCATTTCTAATTTGTCTTTTCTCTTCTTGGTTTAGAACAATTTTATCGATGGTTCTTATCACTCAAAGGTGTATTTTAGTACATTGTCCCGTTAAGTCAACACGAAACATATTTTTTTTATAATCCATTGCCCAAAAACATTGATAATTTTTTTGTTTAATTTTGTGAAACATAAATTAACTTTAAAATAAAAAAAATGTCATTGTGTACATTTTATTATGTTTTTTTTATTTAAATTTTTCATTGATAAACCTTTATGGGTAACATACATTTAACAAAATATTTTTACTTTTAAAATTCACATTCTACTGTCAATAATAATATTTTTAACATCTTTTGTAAAGGTTGTCTGAGTCTTTTGTTTAGTTTTGTCGGGTAGTTTATTGTATATTTTCAGTCCATGGTTTGTTAATCTCGATTGTCCTTTTCTCGTTTTAGAATGTTGTGTATGATATTTTTAGGATATTCTTGTATTGTGTTCATGTTTACTACAGTTTTTTTCAAGTTTTAATTCTTCGTCTACAATTACATTAGTGGCTAATTTATAAATAAATTTTAAAGATTCTAGTTTAAAGTGTTCAGTTGCATTTAATTGTTTAGATTGTTTAAAAAGTTCTTTATTTGCTGTTAGATAGGGAAGGTCATATACTAACTTTAATATTTTATTTTGCTGTCTTTGTAGTCTGTTGATGTCATTATTTCCTGTTACCCATAGTAGTTGCATATAACATATATTAGTTTTTACATAAGCTTCCTACATTTTTTTTTTTTCCTTTTTTGGAACAAAGTTTTTTAATGAAAAAAAAGACTAGATACTGTCGCCACTTTGCTAATTAAATTGTTGATATGAATTGTCCATGTCAATTGTCTGTCTATTGTTAGTCCTAAGTATTTGGCATGTTCAATTTCAGTTAGTCGTTCATTGTTTATGTAAGCATCTACTTTATGACTTTTTTTTCTAGATTCAAAATTGAATTTTTTTCATTAAGTGTAAGTAAGTTTGTGTTTGTCCATTTAGTCAACATAGTGAGGTCTTCGTTCATGTCATCGTTTGTTAATACGTCTGTTTGATTTTTATAGAATAGTCGAATGTCGTCGGTTTGTGTCAAAATTTTTAATAAATTTCGGATTGTTCAACTATATTATAAAAATCCTCTCCTCCACTTTTTTCCTCATCCCCAACCTTCTCACATTACTCTGCTATTATTTTCTTATTAATTATTTTATGTTTTTTTCTTCATTTTGTAATATGTTCTATCATTATATTTGTGTAAAGTTTTAACTAGATTATAGTTTTTTTTAACATTTTAATATTTTTATAAAAAATCTGTTGTTTTTTTTGGTAAAAATACAAAAATATGAAAAATCCAATATATATTTTTTATTTATTTAAACGCATATTTATTGTATCGCTCTGACGAAGGAATAGGTTGTATACCAGATCCTGAGAACCGGCAGGCATAATAATTTTACTTAGCGATTAACTCTTAAAAGGATGTGCTACAAAATTTCTTTACACGCGGTGATGTAACATCGTGTTGCCACAAAGAAAAGACAATATATTCTCAAGTTCAGATCAAATATAATTCTTAAATTAATTAAAATACAATTCAGTTAAATAATTCCTTTTCCATAATTGGTAAAAATTTTTATGTAAATCTGGCCTGTTTGGCACAATAAATTAAAAATACGCCAGTCATGCAACTTGTGTGCACTCCCGTTTCCTCATTGGTTTTTGTCTCTTTCACATAAACGCCGGCCACAAAACAGGGTCTCTGTCGTCCACATTATAAGTTTTGTGAGCTCTTTTATAAACAGTAAAATACATTAATTGTGGTATTGGCATCACTTTTATACGTTTAATTATTCTTCGAGTAGAAAGGATACATATTTTTATATAAAAATCGAGCATATTTAAACAACTTTTACTATCCAAATCCGACGAAAAATAATTTCGCCTGAGTTCGATAGGGATCATGTTAGGATCTGTGTTAGGATTTTGCCGGTAGTGTCTTGATAATTTGATGTTTCTCTGTGATTTGCTATAGATACGTATTGTTTTTCTTCTGTTGATTGAGTGCATGTTGTATAGGGCAAATTATTCTAATGTTTCCTATATGTATTTGGGTTTCGTGTCGTTTGATTGATTCGTTTGTATTACTACGTTCTTCTTCCTTTCCGATGCGGGATCTGGAGCGTGCGGCCGCGATCTCAATTTGGAACTAACGCTGTATTCCTTCACTGTCATACTGGGAAATTAGAGAAAGGTGATTGTGCTGACCATGTGTATTTGATTGATCACAAACTGACAATACTGCAGTGAGGGGTACAATGAAAGTTTTTAAAGTTTATTTGTTCTGTTATTTTCTTATATATTGTTGGTTTGATTGTAAAGAAATATCAAATTTTCACTTAATTAGTTTTAAAAATAATTGATATTGATATGCGAAACTGAAGAAAGACTCAAGTCTTTATGAATAGTTTCGGGGAAGGGGTGGATGATTTCATTGTATCCAAATCCGATGTGAAAATGTCCAATTGAGATTACAAATAACACAACATTATCATTTAAATAAATAAGAGAGATATATCAAGTCTTGTATCATGTGTAGACTCGTGTAAAACCTCAGCCACACAAGAGTTAAAAACAGTTTTAAATAAACAAAAAATGCTTTCACTCAAAGATTGTTTTACAGTTAATATATGAATCGTTAAATCGATATTGCCAGTAATGTTAATAGTGTGACAATTATTTATGTAAGAGTTCATAGTTTTTTTTATTACAAAAGTGTGCAACTTATATTTGGTCTAGTAAGACAAAAACAAAAGAAACTACTTTCATCAGAAACTGAGGATAAATAAAAGACGCTCAAACAATAAAACATCACATTAGAGCAATAATGACCATATTGAATACATAAAAGAAATATTAATGTTCAATATTATTCTTTATCACCATCATTATTCCCTTTCCCCACCCAGTGGTGCATATGGCACTACATTAGCAAACCAAATGTAGCGTGTTTCGAGCATCTGTTAAATAAATGTAAGGAGATCTGTCTTCGCTTCAGTGGCCAATGAACATTGACATATTAATACACATTCCCTGAACCCTAAAAAATGATGACGCTTAACTCTTGCCCAAAACTCAGTCATGTCAAACGCGTATTTAATGAATTATGTACAGTTTTGAAATTCAATCATAAACAAGTGCCTAGGTACTAGGTACCTACTTACCAATGAAGAGTTAGACAATGTTTTTTTACGTTTATTCAAACTGTTTTTACATGCTTTCACGACATACCCAAGCATTTCTGTTTCGAATAAAATGTCACGCTCACATCAAAACCCGGCTGGTGGTTAAAGAACGACTAAATACACGTAGGCAAGACCGAGCGTTTGGGCACGAGTTAAGTGTCATAATTTTATCTGGATCCGGGTGCATTTTTGTGTCTTAATAGGTGGATGGTTTTAATTAAGAACACCGAACCTGTCTCTATGGGTACATAAAAGCATTATGAAGTAAAAAATGTGACATTTTAAAAATGTATTTCAACAGAGAGGGAAAACGTTTTTGAGAAGGGAATATAGAAGTCTAGGCATATACCTACAGGGCTTATGACCTGTCATTGACTGCTTTAAGTGGCCACTTTACACACTGTGTAACATTAACCATTCTGCCCATGTTTGAACATCCACATTTCCTCACGACTTCCATATTCCCTTCTCAAAAACGTTTTCCCTCTCTGTTGAAATAAATTTAAATATGAACAACTCCCTAGGGAGAAAATCCAGCCAGTCTGCAAGCATTTGGACATACTCAAACATTGATGTGACATTTTCTTAAGTAATTGTTTTTTTTTGCTTTAATCCAAAAGAGGTTTTTAAAAACATTTAGTATAATATCAAGATTTTTAAAATTAATATTCTGTACATTAATAATGTTTTTGTGTAAGTTTTGCGAAAGCGCCAGCACTGGTTAATCGACCTTAACATGATTTGATTAAAGAAAATGTAGATTTATAATCCAATGTTTTTAATCCATAAACATCAAGTGTATATTATTATATTTGCCAAATAATTCAGACGAACGCAGAAGCATCATGTGTACATTTTATTGCCTTATTATTAGCAACTAACAAAGCAATTAATAGTCATCTATGTCAAGCTCATAAGCGCGTTTGAGCGCGAGAGAGACAGATATTATTTTCATAATGCGTATGCCGTGCGATGTCATACCATGAGCTTATTCGCAGATACTAAACAATGCGTTTGTGTAAGTATTGTGAACGCCAGCTTTGAAAAATCCACCAGTATTTTAATTTAGTTTTTTTTTTTTACTCAGTATACGAGTATGTACTCAAATCTAGCAAAAGCAAAGCATTGCCGGGTTCAGCTCGTTTATTATACTTATGGAGATCTCACAACGATAAAGGTTTCAGCTCTTTAACTTCACTAAAATCAACAGATGGAAGAATTGAAGAAATATGGATGTTCAAACATAGGCAAAATGGTGAATGTTACACAGTGTGTAAAGTGGCCACTTAAACCAGCCAATGACAGGTCATAAGCCCTGTAAATGCCTTGACTTCCATATTCCCCTGTTTAAGGTATTCTCTATCCCTGTTGTAATTTGTTAAACTTATGGAGATATAAAAGTTATTAAATGCAATGCGTACTAATCACAGGAAAGGAAGGGTTAAAATTTAATAATTTATTTTCTCTTTTTGGTTATCAGTAAAAAATATGTGAAAAAAAATCCGTCATCAAATAGTACATTGTTTGATTAATTTCCTCAAATTTTACAATGTTACTTAACATTATCAGATATTGCCGGCGTGGACGAAATCACGGACCACCATGTCCCATTGATCAATAATGGTATTTTTATGTTATCAGCATTCCTACTAAATGATAATTCCAACCATAAATTACTCCTACCGGACAAGGTGAACACTCAACACTGCTCAGCTGTCTTCTTGCTAATGAACGGTGAATAATAGATGTCATTACTAATTATTTACGAGTGGTCTTAGCACGTGCTGATCTCGTTAAATTTCAACTCTTCACATATTTAAAAACCACGTCAGACAAGCCTTTTGATAACTAATTACGTTGCTCAACATATTATAACAGAGATAGAGAACGTTCATGGGAGGGGAAATGGAATTCCAGGCATCAACATGGCTGGTTTCGGAGGCCATTTTACACACTGTGCAACAGTCAAAAATTCTTCCCTCTTTTCCTCAATCCAATTTATTTAGTTATTTCACAGTTTTAAAATGTTAGGAGGTTCAGAGAAACATAAATACAAATAAGAAAACTTACCGGTAATAATAAAAATTGAATCATAAATATAAATTAGAAAATATATCATTATTAATTAGAAAATGAAACATTAATGCAAATTAGAAAATATACCGATAATAATAAAAATTGAAGCACTAATATGAATTAGAAAATATACCATTAATAATTAAAAGAAAAAATGTAAATGCTAATTATAAAAAAATTAAAAGAAATATAAATTACAAAACATAAAAAGTAAAAATAAAATATCAATAAAAAGAGTAAGGAGATATTTGATAATTAAAAGTAACACATCTTTTAGTCATAAAAATAATTTACACAATATGAAAAGTTGTACTTCTTATCCACTTGCTCACCATTTTCCAGTAAACATTATAACTGACGGACGCTTTAATGCCAGGGTCCAACATGTTTAAAACCCTGGGGCCCAATACTACAAAATGCCTCTAAAAAAAGGCAGATGAAAGTACATATTGCGTACCTCTGGATTACCTTATTTCAGCACAAAGATGGTGGAAAGCCAACGACAGGCCATAAGCCCTGTACATGCCTAGACTTTCAGATTATCTCCTTAAAAAATGTTTTCCTTTTCTGTTGCAACAAATTTAGATATAAAAAATGACTTTAAATGTTTTTCTTGGTGCTTGGCAATCGCCATGGGATGTCGTTATTCGGTTCGCAATCGATAGGAACGAGGTTGACAATCTTTTTAAAGTTCGAGATTAGCAATTAGCAAAAATTGACAAATCTGCTTTCGTTCCATAATTTTACTTTCATTTGCTTTTAATATATCTTGATATTTTTTTGTTTTTTCATTGTGTATTTTTTGTTTTATTTAATTTAGTAATCACTTTTATTTGGCATATTATTTATTACTTTCATTTCTTACTATAGTATAGAGTGAGTTTCTAGAAACTATGTCTCAATTATCATTTTAATTATGTTTTTATATGTATAAATATATATTCTATTTTTATTGATTTCAATGAATCTCTTATTTTGTTTTTTTCAATACTACTATTTTTTACTATATTTTGTTGATTTCAATGATAGTAATATTTTGTATATTTGATTTTGAATCTAAATTTGTATAATTTAGATTTTAATATTTATATCTGATATTCTTTTTACGTTGTATTCTTTGGAATTTTATTATATATTATTTTTACCTTGTTTTTCTGGATTGTTATTCTATTGCATCACATGTCATTATTATTAAATCGAATTAATTTGACACAGCCTTAAAAGCCTTAATAAGTTGATTAATATTTAAACAAGTGTAATTTTGAATGAGCAAACAAATAAATAAATAAATTTCGAAAACGAAAAGCAAACCAAACTAACTAGAGACAAAGCAAGTAAATTATAGAAATTTAAAGAATTCATTTCAAATTGATTATTTTTGACAACCCACCTACCGCCTACTCATTTTTGAATAATGTTGCTCATAGTTACAATATTTAATATTTTTTTAGAGTAGTCTTTTAATTTGCGAGATGGAAAGTAAGTAGCCTATTTTCCTTTTCATTTCTCCGGCTATCCTTGTGCAAAAAATCAAGTCGAACGGTCGCTCCTTTGTGACGTGAAGGACACACAAATAAACAAACAAACACACCTTCGCATTTATAGTATTAGTATGGATAGAATAGATTTATAGCAGGCAATTTGTACGTAACAAGAGGAATTATGTAAGTAATACAGAATACTAAGTAATTTAATATTTTACATATATTAATTACCGAGTATTCAAAAAAAACCATAGAGGAATGTGAACAAGCATATTTTATGCACAGTGATTAATGTCTTTAAATAAAAAATCAATAAAAAAACTGACGCTTAAAAATGCATATTATATATCTGAGTTGGCGTGTTTTGCGCCATCTAAGGTTATTTGAAAATCTTATCATAAAATGAGAAACAAAAATATAAAAAAATGGTAATAATTATACGTCATTCAAAAGAAAAATTTCTGTTCTACAAGATAGTGTAGTTGCTTTAAAAAAAAATTATAACAGCCTTCAAAATGGAATCATAAGTACCTGAAAGTGATCATTTTCGACACCTCTTTTTATTTATTTATTTTTGTTAGCTTTCAATCGAGGAAATAAAAGGTAAAACAAATTATTTTTAACTCATTTGTTTTGAATATCGAATGAAGCTTTTCGCTACTGTCCGAAGTCCTTTTATAGGTCCTGTCAGATACGGGGGTATTAGAAGGAAACTTAGAAATCTCCACCAAATACAAAAAAATTGTTATTGATCCCAAAATAAACTATACATATAAACCTACGTACCAAATAAAAGCGTAATTCAAAACCGTCTCTAAATCTTGCAAAACCAGATTTCAATTATACTACTTGACACCGCAAACTTAGCATTCTCCATTGAGTTGGTGAAGCATAATAACAAATCTCACATTTTTTTTTCAAATTTTCTTGCTAATATCTCAGAAACTCCTTCTTTGCTTCCAATGCCTTCATATACAGATCTGGTGACTTCCAGAAATAATATCGAGGATTTAAATGGTTTTGTGCCTAAAAGTTTTAGCGAATTGAGTTTTTCCAATCAATTTAACCCCTCAGCGAAAAGTTCACTTCCCCATTTTCTCAAATCTTTTGAAGTATATATTAGGTCATTTTGGAATACCGTCTTTCGTTACAGAAAGCTACCGGGTTACAGAGAGCTCCTTCGGGCCGCTTTGATTGTTAAAAAACGAGCATTTTTCGTCGTACATGAGCACAGCCAAGGAGACTTAAGTCCTCAGTTGCTCAATTACAAATAATTATCGACGTGCTAATAAGCGATGTGATAACATTTTCTCACCATGGTTGTTTATCGTATTCGCGATCACAATGCAACATCCGTGAACACCTAATATTAAATGTCAAAATATTTACGTTTCGCTACGTATAATCTTGCTGCACAATCACATATTTGAATTTCACCGGTGTGAATATGGAAAATATTCAAAAATTTCTATTTTTATTTGTTTATTTATTATTTATCATGCTATTTAATGGAAAATTATAATGAAAAAATGACTGCGATAACTTGGGCATGTTCATTATTGTTCATTGTGATTGCTCAAATGCGCAGCATGTTTTTAAGCACGTCGATAGTTATTTGTGATTGAACTACAGACGCGGTTTAATTAATTTTAATTTTAATTTTAATTTTAATTATGATAACTCCATTGTTTTAGGGGTAGTAATATTCGAAAATTTATCTCTAAAAGGCTAGATAAGTAGGCAAGCGCAGATATTAATGTTTTAATCGAATCAAGTATCAATTATTCACATAATTATGTATGTATTTATAATTTCCTGTCAATTGTTACACGCACCTATTGTCACACGTCACACACTAGCATCTATGCATTAGCATTTAATAAACCAGGTGAGCATCAGGAATTGAAAATTTACAATAATAAATAAATATTTTATAACATAAATTAAAGTAATTACGTTTAAACAATTAAAGTACTACTATCGCCAAGCAAGCATATTATTATTATTTTTTTATTTTTTTTATTCATAAATTTTATAAAAAGTACAAGTTTTTGTAAAATTCTAAACATAACTACTTTTACACATCTAGTAAATGTTATCACTGTAACTCTCCAAAAATAGAGACTAACTCTTGTGCTTGGAGAGTGACTTACACTGTTTTAGTTGTTTATTTATAAGTGTTTATATAATTTTAATACGAGTACATGAAAAGAAAAATAAAAACATAGGATATATAAAGAATAAACATAAATCAATAATACATTCATACTTATTAAAATTTAATGTTGTTTTTACACGAGTTTAAAAAATTTCTTTAGATTAACTTTAAATTTATTTATCGATATATTATTTTTAATGGTTTTGTACCCACTAATCAGGAAGTTCGGGCTGCGGAAAGAATTAGAGCTTTTAACTGTACAGAGATGTTTCTCGACGACCTCTTGGTGTAATGGTCAGCGCATTTGACAAGGTTGATACGAAATATTTATTTACAAGGATGTTTTCACACTAGAATATTTCATAGTCCCTGGACTGCGTAAGAGTGTAAGACCGATCATCTTACCCTTGTGTATCAAAAATGATCAACATACGCTGCGATTGGTGTACCAATGCACTGCCCTATGCACCATTAGGCGTGGAAGGGAATGACCATGATGATGAAAAAAATTCAAATGAACTTCTTTGACAGACGTTTTTCTGAATTAACTTGGAATTCTCATTTTCTATCGAGAGATATTGTAAAACACTGATGTGAAATGTAACACCCAAGGTGTTTACAGGACTCATGATCTGTCTTTAATTATTTAATTGATGATTTTACACACTGTAACATTCAGCATTTTGCCTATGTTTGGTTGAACGTACATCTTTGATTCTACCATTGGTTTATTGATGTGAAGTAAAATAGCTGAAATCTTTTTTGGTTGAATTTAAAATAATTATTTCACTTACCAGAAAACGCCCTAAATTTTTATTAACTATATGAATATAATCTATTTATGTAAAAGGCAGTGTCCCCGATAAAATAAATAACTACTGCACCGATAGACGTACGGTTTGTTGCAAAATGGTGAGCTTTACGCTGGGCATGTTTAAAGTAGTTGATTTCAAACTTCCGATTGTGTTCATTTAATCGATATACGAGCTCCTATATACTAAAATCTAGCCATATGAAAGCATTGCTGGGTTTACTTCGTATAATATAAAATAATAATGTACTAAAAAAGAAATAGATTTCAAATTACAAATGAAATTTCAAAATAATAAAATCTTCAAACTGAGCCCCGATCATAGTGGGATATCAACCAAGTAAACTGTGTATGTGTAAATGTGTATTTTGTATAAAAATTTAAGTATCTTCGTCAGTAACCTGTAATTGAAGATATTTTAAAAAATCATATAGAAAGTTCTATTTGACTTTATAGACAATAAAAAAAAAACGTAGTTCACGATGGGAAGTTTACAGATTACTCTTTAATTGTCTATAAATCTAATTTCCTACACTTAAATGTATACATGTACTATTTACAATATTTTGAGTTCGTCCAAATGTTTGTGGACAAAAGACTGGATTACACCCCCTAGGGAGTAATTAAGATTAACACATAACAACAAAAATGGAGAACATTTTGTTTACAAAAATTTGGATAAATTCTAAATATTGTAATAAAACCAGCTGGTCCAAAGAGAAGTTTAAAGATTGGAAAACTTTTTAGGCGTTGCCTAGTTTGTAAAATTATTCAATCAGATGAACCTCTTTACGATAGTAAAGGTTTAACGAATGGAAGAATTGGAGAAATATGGATATTTGAACCTGGGCAAAATGATGAATGTCACACAGCGTATAAAGTGGCCACTTAAACCGGACATGCACGTCAATTTTTTTAAAGTTCGAAATTAGCAATTGTCAAAAAGTGACAAATCTGCTTTCCTGCCAACTTTTATATTTTTTTGCTTTTTATATATCTTGATATTTTTTATGTATTTTTGTATTATTTAATTAATTACTTAATCTTATTTGGCATATTATTTATTACTCCTATCTCATACTATCGTATAGAGTGAGTTTCTAGAAACCATATCTCAATTATCATTGCAATTGTGATTATATATATATATATCTATATTGTTTTTTATTGATTTCAATGGTGCTATTATTTTGTTTTTTATTCAATACTACTATATTTAACTATTATTTTGTTGATTTCAATGATACTATTATTTTGTATATTTGATTATGTATGAATCCAAATTTGTATAATTTAAATTTAAATATTTATATCTGATTATTTTTTTTACATTGTACTCTTTGGAATTTTATTATTTATTTTAATTAATTTATATTACTTATACCTAGTTTTTCTAGATTTTTATTCTATTGCATCACATGACATTAAAATTTAATCTAATTAATTTTACTATGAATTTTTTATTGTTAATTATTATGGCTTGACACGAGCATAGCCTAAAAAGCTTTAAAAAATCATTAATATTTAAACGAGCGTAATTTTGAATGAATAAATAAAATAAATGACAGGTCTAAAATCTTGTAAATGCCAAGACACCCATTATTCTCTTCTGAAATGTTCTTTATCTATGTTGTAATTTGTAAATATTATATACAATTGATTTTTTAATAAAAAAAATTTTGAATTATAAGTTACCGACAAAGACACTTAAATTTTTTATACAAATATACACACATTCTTTCAATAATTAGATTTCAATTTATTGACAATTGAAGGATAGTCGAACTAACTAAACTATAATTTACCATACAGAACAGTATTTTTTATTTGCCCAGGCACGGGTAAAATGTCTCCATGCGGTCCTAAAAATCCCAAAGATAATGTTTGTATCCGCTAAAATAAATTAATAAAAAATGTAAGAACAAGAAAGGGAAGTAAGACTAGAGCAATGCGTATTTACCTATTACAAAACATCAATAATGATTAATTTGCAAGTTTCATAATGTAGCAAATTAACTAGATACTTCTAGTCACACGCTCATTTGCAATTCATATGATTTGTGTATTGTCTTTCTCAGACAGGAATTGTCAAATGTACTATGGAGATTTTTTTTGTTTGGATAATCAACTCGGAAGAGACAAAGTACTTAGTGTGGAGAAAATCATCATCGTCATTCCCTTTCTGCACCTAATGATGCATTGGAATACCAACCACAGCGTATTTTTTTTATTTAAAAAAAAAATAAAAACCTTTATTAGCATACATGCAGTAAAAAAATGGAACAATATTTTGTGTTTGTCCAAATTTTTGTAGACAAGGACTGGATTCAACTCCCCGGGGAGCTGTTTATATTAAAGTAATACAACAGAGATGAAAAACATTTAAGAAAGTTTTTTTTTCTTAAATGTTCTTCATCTGTGTTGTAATATGTTAATATAAACAGCTCCCCAGGGAGTTGAATCCAGTCCTTGTCTACAAAAATTTGGACAAACTCAAAATATTGTTGATAAATTACCTGGTCCATGAAGAAGTATAGAAATTGAAAAAATAACATTTTCAGGCGTTGCCTAGTATGTAGGTGAAATAATTCAATTAGATGAATCTCACCTGCATAAATAAAGGTTTCAGCTCTTTAACTTCACAAACATCAACAGATGAAAGAATTGAAGGAATATAGATGTTCAAATATAGGCAGAATGGTGAATGTTACACAGTGTGTAAAGTGGCCACTTAAACCAGCAATTGACAGGTCATAAGCCCTGTAGATGCCTAGACTTCTATATTACCTTTTCTTAAATGTTCTTCATCTCTGTTGTAATATGTTAATTAAAAAAATGGAACACTTAAGGTTGAACTTGCCAAAAAAGAGTCTGGCTCTTGTGTTTGGCAAGTTTACAAAATAAAATAAAAAAGAAACAAAAAATGCAAAACAAAATCATAAAATAAATAAAAAATTAAACAATTTTAATAATTGAGAAAATTATAACACTAAAAAAAATTAAATAAAAACACAAAATTTGTTCATTTTCAAACACAGGCACATATTAAACATACATGTTTATTTTCAAAATACAGTTAATGTTAATTATGTCAAGAAGCTATTCTTTAATTTTTCTTCTATCCTTAAATTTTCCGTAATTTATTTCTTGACGTAGATTTTGTGGTAAATTATTGAAAAGCTTCTGTCCTATGTAAGTATAATGATGTTCGGCCGTGGTAGTTTTAACTCTCTAGTTTTAATTTATGATATAAGTTTAACATTAATTGTGGGATTGAGAGCAATAGATATCGGGACATATTTCAACTGTCTTTGTGTTCAAGTAATGCAACATACCATACACGATTGGGAATAATCTCTTAGAAAACAAATCTTATTTTACAAGTACACATGCATCATTTATTTTGTATTGTATTGCATACTAGCGGACCCAACAGACAATGTCCTGCCTGAACGTTGGTTTGCCTGCTATTACCTTAAAATAAGGCTGTTTATTGATAAGTAGATACTTGTTAATAATTGAATTCCAAAACTAAAAATTATTAATATTTAAATATTGAATTTAAGTAGGTACTTGATAATGGTTGAATTCCAAAACATAAAATAATTCATTTGCAAATAAAGAATTCTTTTAGCAAATGTCAAACTCAGCTCTTCTCACCAACAGGGGTGCACTTTATTCGTGAATGCGATTTTCAAAAATGTATTGAATGTCAGTTAATAATATTTAAGTATTACCAAAATCCAGTTAAAATAAATAAATGGGAAGAAATTATAAGGAATGCATGGAAAGAATCTGATTGCAATTCATAAAAAGCCAATGTTGTTTGCAAACATTAAAAAACAAACCTTTTTTAAACACAATAAAAACAGCTGCCTTCCATTTTTGTATATGCATTCTCGTCGAATGTAATCCGTTGCAATACGCGCGAATCAAGCGCGAGTCGAGAGTCTGGCGAAGTGCACGCGATTTACGCGCGAATGAAGCGCGAGTCGAGAGTCTGGCGAAGTGCACGCGATTTACGCGCGTATTTTGAATTCGCGCGATGCTTGTGGACGCGAGGTATTGGCGCCTAGTATCTCGCTAAAGCTAGGATTTCCTAGGACAGCGGTGCCCGTATCTTAACGGCCGTAGTGAACGGCGATGCGATGGACAGCCGTCGTAACGATGACTAAAGAGTGGTTTCCTAGGAAAACGGTGTTGATGAATGTTATTAACACCGTTTTCCTAGGAAACCACTCTCTAGTCACCGTTATGACGGCTGTCCACCGCATCAAAATTTACTACGGCCGTTAAGATACGGGCACCGCTGTCCTAGGAAACCCTAGCTTAACGCGCGAAACGTTTCGCGGCGAATTCGTCCCTTCTTCTGGACAAGCTCTTAATTGGTTAGTTTCCTTATATACTAGTATATACTTTTTAGATGTTTCTTCATTATAATTTTCTTTTTGATAGAACATTCATATTTTTTCTGTGCAGTTATTTTTTTTTTCATATATTTTATTAGGTACATGTTTTTTGAGACTATTCTTCGAAAAAAAAACAGGTACTTGATTTGGAAAATGACACATTACGGCATACGTCCCGTTTATAATTTTATTCTTAACTTATGCAACGGGCGATTTAAGGAAATTAAAACATATATTTTGGGAATAGGCGGTGTCTGGGAATTTTTATGGATAGGTATTTGAGCATTGTTTTTCGGTCGCTCTCTCGTCTCGCAAATGCGTCCTCGATACTGTGCGTAATTGACAACTGCACGTCGCGTCGGACTAATTTTGCCTGGCCAAAACCGTCGAAATCAAAGTTTCGCTGTCTCGATTTTGGCCGATCCAAATGTTGCAGCCTGGCTGGATTTTCTCCCTAGGGAGTTATTAATATCTTAATTTGTTGCCAGTGTATAAAATGGCTACTTAAACCAGCCAATTAAATGCCCAGACTCTCTTATTCCCTTCTCAAAAATATATTCCATCTCTGTTGCAATAAATTTAGATTTAAATAACTCCCTTGGGAGGAAATCCAGCCAGTTTGCAAACATTTGGACGTACTCAAAACATTGTTCAATGAATTAACTGGTAAAAGAAGAAGTATAAAAACTGAAAAGTTGTTTTTAAGCGTTGCCTAGTAGGTATTGGTTAAGCAGGATGAATATATAGATTTCAGCTCTGTTACTTCACAAAAGTTAACAGATGGAAGAGTTGAGGAAATGTGGCTATTTAAATATAGGCAAACTAATTCGTGTTACACAGTGTGTAAAGTGGGCAATTAAACCACTTCTCTCGACTTCCATATTCCATTCTCAAAAATGAAAAATAAAATGTATGTTTTTTTGTTTAAAATAGTCGGTTTACAATAAACTGACTAACTTTGTTAACCCCTGATAAAAAGTCAATAAAAACACGATCAATCCAGTACGTACAAAATACACAACACAGATACAACAACAACAAAAACAAGACATTTTGTTTCTTTGACGTGAGAATCGTGTCATTGTTAAGCATATCGAAAGTAAAAAGTAATCGTATGATAATGTATACAATATTTCTCAATTTATCAATAATTGTGTGCGTAGTGTCTACTATTGCGGTCGTGTAGGCGTCTAATGTGGCTGATATTTCAATAATTCATTATACACATTTACTCTGCACGACATCGAATAATGTCGCCTTTTTATTATTTCATGGCGGCTCACGCGGGGTTAAATGCTAGACGTCGGACGATTTGTAATAAAAAATACATTTTAAATTATTATAAACCCAGCGTTCGTTTTATTCATAATATTAAGCGATTATCGTAGGAAACATAGCCATATCCAATAGGGTATTTTCGCAAATCAGGAATAACTGTGAATCCTGAAGCAGGTAAAGGCATTTGTGTATCTGGGGAGTATGTTTTGTCCGTTTTTTTACAAATTAAAAAATGATCAACTAGAGTAAAACAAAATGATAAAAGTTATACGTATTTGAAAGACAAATTTCTGATCTATAAGACGTATTATTTGCTTTTACGTTACAAATGTTTGATATTCTTGGATAAATTACTATCCAACTGTATAGCCCATGATATCCTTGCTCAGATAAACCTTAATGTACCTCGCCGTAACTTGCGTACCAATCCTGTCTTTGCTGTGGGAAATTATAACACTAACATCGGATTATTTTCCCCTCTGCCAAGGATCCTCAGAACAGTGAACGAAATCTCACTAAACGGTACTGTCGATGGTTCCTACAGCAAGGGCAGGCATTTAAAAAGCAAGCGGTGTTGTCTCTCCTGACTCGCGATGTCACACTTGCCATTTTCGCCTAGATTACGCCATATATATACCTTTTGTTAATTATACACTTTTTTAATTTAAGTAGATTTTCAGAATGTTTAAATTAAGTATTACTCATTAATGCCAATCTATTAGGGCTTACTTAAGCCTGTTGGCTTAAAAAAAAATGTAGGATTTGATTTTGAAATTGTGTGACTGCGTTGAACTGGACCGACTGAACTGAACTGTTGGGCTGACTGAACTGAACTTCTAGGCGTTACCACGCCCTGTGATTTCTTTATTGGCCACGTTCCTTTGTGGTTCATTTCTCGATGTTAATGTGATGTGTCAATCTACCATTTTCTCACTGAAATAGGGAAATATTACATACAACGAATACCGAAAAAAATATATGAAATGAATTTAGAATAATTAATTGTGTTTTCAAAATCAATATGGATATTGTGGAGAAATATTTTCATACATAAATGTAAAAAATACATTCGTAGAAAATCGCGACGTGTTTGGCCTTGGTTGTTGTGACATCAAGATTCGTCGTAATGTTCGAAACAAATTTCAATGACCAGGAACAAATAAATATAAATCGTGACGTATAAGGGGAGTGACCAATGGAATTATCGTTTTTGTTGAAATTCAAAATTATAAATTTAAAAATATTTTTTATGCTACTAGTAATAAGCAAAAAAAATATTTTTACCATTGTGATTTTCACAAACAAACGCTGTATAAATTATTCATATCAACAATATTTTATTTGCAACTATTTTCAGATAATGGGGAAATAAATGTTATTTTAAAAACTTTGACAAGTAGACAAGTTTTGTGTATTTATTTTTTAACGTCGTAAGCTAATCGAAATGTTTAAGCCAGTGAGCTTCAACATTTTTGAATACGCGACCCCTTTACGAGCAGAAAATATCTAGCGACCCCCATGACCTTAATTTTACTATACTACTCCTTTGTCAGTGATTTGAACGAGAATGTATTTAATTTTCTTTCTATTAAAACCATACAATTATTAATGAAGAAATTAAGAAAGGAGCAGGCGCATCTGGCGGTCATATCAGCAGTAAATTAAGTGAAAATATTTTGGTTAATTGCGTCTGAAAATAAAACCACGATTCGACGATTTGTCAAAAAATAAACAGGTACAACTTTTTCACTGAAATTATCGTATTTTTATTGTAATATGGGACCTAAAACACTTGTTTTGTACGTTTACGTTGCTTGTGACTCAAACAATCAAGGGTCGCAATTCACAGGTTGAAAAACACTGGTTTAAGCAGTCAAAAGGTTAATCAAAATTACGTTAAAAAAGCTTATGAGTTGCAACATTTTGCCTTTATAATTGGATAATATGCGCAGGTTAAATCGAGAGTTAAGGTGAAAACTGAACATTATGCATATAATATAAATGCCTGAATAAATTTATTACTTTCCTGCCTTTGACAAAATAATTTTGGGTGAAATCGAAAACCGGTTTTACACAAAAAAAGAAACATTAAATCCTTCCTTGAATAGACAATAATAAGCTTAACAGAAGCAATTGTTGCATTTTTGACTAGGTTTTTGCTACTCTAAACTCCACGTGTTTTTCCTACAATTTGATAGTTTCGAATATGCCATCGTATTAAACTTATTCGGGATAAAAAAAGGCATTATTATCTTGAAAAACGAATGATACAGCTTCTTCTTCTTCACGTGTCATGTCGGGTCCCCCCGACGTTGACGATCACTTGGGAGAAAGCTTCCCTATCTTGAGCAGTGCAAAACAGCTCCTCCACAGTTCTATGTCGAGCCGGGAGATTCTTCGCCTGGGCTGGTATTCCGAACGCGTTTACAGCGAGCTATAATGCGTATTTAGTACGTAAAAACGCGCTATACCGCGCTATAATTTCGTTTGGAATACCAGCCCTGGTCCATTTAAGGACCGCCCGGGACTCGGAGCCATTGTTTGGTTTCTAGCTAATAAAATACAACTAGCCAGTTTTGAAAAAGATAGCAAAAAAAAATAGAAAATATTTTTTCTTCTTTTAAGGGCACTGTGAATTTAAATGCTATACGTTAATTAAGATATTTATTGGATAGATTAATTCCAACCATTTAAAAAATCCAATTAAATGAAAAATAAATCATGATAATTCAAGATTATTTTTTAGACGATCATTATTTATATTGAGCTTTAGCGAGTCAGTTATTTATGAATCCTATAAAGTCTGTCAAAACATGAAATTTAGTTGTTAAATTGTAGAAATTAAATCCACCATAAAGCCAGTTCTGTTTTTTTATTCATAACGCGTGGGTTGATATTATATTCGTGGTGTTTTAATTACCCGAATCTAAGATGAAATTACCTAATTAAAAACTCAAAAGGAAGTTTTTACATTAGTTTTACGGTCTGACTTACTTTATAGAAATATATAAAAATTTGAATTTTATGTTACATGTGTGTGTCCCTTTAAAGATTATTTTCAATCCGTATTTTTTAATATGATATGGGCCCCGATTACAATGAAAAATTAACATTTATCTTTAATTTTATCTACAAGCAAAAAATTAAGCTTTTTGTATTAAAATCAGAATATGCATACAATTTTTTCTTCTGAACATGTTCAATTATATGTTACCGACGAAGTTATTTTAAATATTTAAACAAATATACTCATTTTTGTAAAGAAATATCAGTTTTTTATATTTTTTTTATTCAAAATAGGAATTTGAACATTGCCTTTCTGTCACTCTCTCGCAGATGTCTCCCCGATACAGTGCAAAAAAGACAACTGCACGACGGCTGATTTAAAAAAAAATCGATAAAATCAACGTTTCGCTGTCCCGTTTTCCGCGCCTCAAAACTAGATATATTTTAACGTATTTTTTAGTGTCGGAATTTTTTTCGTTTTTAAAAATTATTTTTCGAATTTTATTTATACCGTACGTCTGAAGACGGCAGACAAAACTATGCGCTTTTTTGGGCTTTTGGGTTTTGGATAGTCCAAGATACCATAAGAAACAATTTATTAAAAAAACATAACGATGATACACGTCGGTGGTAAATACCCATAGCGTGTAAAAATATCACTGCTGTAGTGCCATAATCTAGGGAGAAAATACTGGACTACGTTTGTATGAAGAAACGTGAGACCGCGTTTCCTCTTAATCAAAACGGATGAAAACCGTTTAAATGCCGGACAAATTCAACAGATGTTGGAATGATTTTAGGAAAGGAAAATACTGTCAATGGGGATAATTTTTTTTAGGGGATAGAATAGTTAATAAGCGAAATGAAATTCATTTTAATCGTTCATCAGAGCGTATTCAACAACTCATTTCCCCTTTTAGATGAAAATAAACCGATCTATTTATTTTAACTTTAAACATTTCCAAACTTATTTTTTATTATTTTAAAGCTTATTTCACCTTTTTATTTGGGAGAAAAATACGTAGGGAAAGGTAGGGAAAGACGAGTCCTTAACTGTGGTTAGTTTAAAACTCATAAAAAGTTTAAAAATTATAAAATATAATTAACAGAAATTAACGATGCTTCTTCAGTGACCAAAATCTATGATTAAAGAAACAAGGAATTATCATTTTTAAGTAATACATTATTTTTAAACTTCGGGAAAAATCCGTTTTCCCCTAGGGGAAAGGCATTGAAAAAAGTGGACTTCAGATTTTTATTTTAACTTAAAAAAGGATTTATACTACGAAAGTTGATATCGGTATTTTATTCACGTATAAAATAGCTTATTGCGATAATTTCTACATGTTTAACTTCAAATGTTTTTTCAAAGTGTTTTATCTTCCCATGTACAGATATTTATGTATCAACACTTTTATATATATTAGAAATGTGTATTTTACAAAATTATTTATTATTTCGGAATTTACCTTGTGGAATTAAATTTCAAATATGAAATAAGTAAAACGTTTTGCATTGTTAAGCCACACACAAGTTTAATATTAATAAAAAACACCAGATTCGGGTATTCAGAATTACCCATCATCAGGTGTAAATATAAACTTGGTGTGTTTTTATTAATTAAACCCGGGTGATGGTCCCGTGGCTAGTGTCGCGGACTCGAGGATCAGAGGTTCGGAGTTCGAATTCCACTCTACCCCAACTCGATTCCCGTCTTCTAATAGTGAGTTATTTATAACTAGTTAAAAATGCCCCCAAAAATTTTTATGTTTGGGTAAATTGTAAGAACGCATTTTTTTGTATACAAAAATGTATTTTAAAACTCGTGTCTTTGGTAAAAATAATTAATGTTTTATTTGTTTTATATTGTAATCTGCTGTTACTTATTGTATTGTCAATATTCGTGTGAAATCTACAGAAGATTGAAGAAAAAAATACAATAGGAGTTAAGGACTACGCACTGGTTGAATTGATCGGACGATTGCAATTAAAAAGGCTTTAAAACGTGTTTTATAAGGCGTAATTCTAATTTTATTCAGATAAATTATGAAAATGCGACAAGAAGCAGTTAGAGCCATTTCTAAATTCACCAAGGATTCTGCATTGCAAAATTATTGATCCACGATTTATCGAAAACAACACGCATAAACTTCGTAACACTTGTTTTAATACAACATAAATTAATAACAAATATTCATATATTATATTTACATAGATTTAAACTGCAGTTGTAAGTTGCATCTATGTAAAATTAAATTATTTGGAAATCTAGGGTTTTGAGACTTTTCTTAATTAGCGTAGTTTTTTTCTTTGTAAGTTTGTATAAAATATGCTTTTTTAAAGATGTCATCAATTGAGGGAAAATCTAGTTCTTTAAAAAATTAATTTGAAGGAGAAGTTATAGGTTTTTTTTTCATTTAATTTTAGCAATAGTTTTTTGGACGATCAAATTTAAAATACGATTGTACCTACCGCACATTCACTCAGACTGGACCGTTATGCACGTGCAAACCACAAGCCCGCTGCGTGATATCGCATTATTGACCCACTTCACACCAATTTTAATTCTTCGTCTACAATTACATCAGTGGCTAATTTATGAATAAATTTTACGGATTCTAGTTTAAAGAGTTCAGTTACATTTAATTGTTTAGTTTGTTTAAAAAGTTCTTTAGTTGCTGTTAGATAGGGTAGGTCATATACTAACTTTAATATTTTCTTTTCCTGTCTTTGTAGTCTGTTTATGTTATTTTGATTTCCTGCTCCCCATTGTAGTTGCATATAACATATTTTAGTTTTTACATAGGTTTCATACATATTTTTTTTTCCTTTATTGAAACAAAGTTTTTGATTTTAAAAAAAAAGACTCGATAAAGTCGCCACTTTGCTAATTAAATCGTTGATATGAATTGTCTGTCTATTGTTAGTCCTAAGTATTTAACATGTTCTATTTTAGTTATTCGTTTATTATTTACGAGTATGTAAGCATCTACTTTATGACATTTTTTTATATGTTCAAAATGGATAATATTGCATTTTTTTTCATTATGATCTTCGTTTATGTCATTGTTGGTTAATACATCTGTTTGATTTTTATAGAATAATCCAATGTCGTCGGTTTGTGTCAATATTTAAATAAATTTCGAATTGTTCAACTACGAGTATATTATAAAAAATCCTCTCCTCCACTTTTTTCCTCATTTCCAACCTTCTTACATTACTCTGCTATTTTTATCTTATTTAATATTTTATGTTTCGCTCTTTATTTTGTAATATGTTACATCATTGTATTTATGTAAAGTTTTAACGGGATGTGTGTATTTTTTTAAACATTTTTATAAAATAATCTGTTGTTTTTTATAGTAATAATACAAAAATATAAAAATCTTAAATAATCAAATATTTTTATTTCATTTATTTAAACGGATATTTATTATTTCGCTCTGACGAAGGGTTGTATACCAAAACCTGAGAACCGGTAGGCATAATAATTTTACTTAGTAATTAACTCTAATAACTCTAAGTTTGTATTTGTCCATTTAGTCAACGTAGTTAGGTCTTCTTATTTGTATTTACATCTTTGTTTGATAATTGAAATAAATAAATATTGCATACTGCATGTTTCATTTAAAATTATAAAAATTTCAATGCTTACCGTACCACCATACCCGACAGAGTACGTCTCTAAAGAATGTCTTACGAATTAATAAAAGCTTATATTAAAACGTAACATATTGTAAGATAGGCATCTCGGCACTAGAATTACGAGCTACTGATTTTTATTTACTATTTAATGTTTATCTATCGACAATCTCCATTAATTTGTAATCAAGTTAAGATGCTGAGGCCGTGAGCCGCAACCGCCAACCGACGGGCTACGGTCGCAGTCGGCAGCTTAGATCCGACAAATGTCATTCTTTTTAAATTAATATTACGAGAATCAAATATTTTAATTGAATCAGAATGATTATTATTTTCTATGCCTTTTTTTCATCTATTGATATATTTTACATGCCCCTTAATTTATTTAAAAATAAATTAAGACTCCTTATTTATGGCTGCGATACGATTCCACTTATCTAATGATGCTCACACTTACACACACCTGAGCACTTACTTCTAGACTATACACATAAACACACATCTACAATCTACACTTACTCTCATACAAATACACATAACACACCCTTTTGTTGTAACACAATTAAATAATATGTATGATTCTGATTTAGAAACTTTGCTGGTCTGTCTTTAAACTGTTTTTTTTAATGTCACTATATCATTGTCGACAGTTTGTTTCTTAAAAAACAATAAATAAATAAACAATAAATAAACCATTTTGGTTTCCAAGCGTTAGTTTTACAGAAGCGGAATTCAAAGAATTTTCCAAACGAAGTAACACAGCGTTTTCTGTTGTATTTTTATATCAAAATAGTGCGGTAGGTACCTATATAAATTGACAAGCAGCGGATAGATCTCTTGGTACCTACCTACGCACACAGATGCGCATCTACTATCATCTCCCAGGGAACAACCAAATGTGAACCAAATGTTTTTACAGTTATGTACTAGGAAAAGGACAATAGACCCTACCTAAAACAGGGAAAAATTCGCAACGGTTTATCATGTTCATAATACTAGACACTCCAATAAGGATCTGATTCTACAGATAGGAGTTAATACTTTTTTGGCTCAAAGGCAGCAATACTATATAGGCCCGAGGATATATAACCTTATCCCAGATTCATGGAAATGTGGTGGGATTGCCAGGCTGAGGAAGGTGTTGACTGCATTTTTAATCTATATTGGTCGGAGGGAGTCGGAGAAATTGTTGTCCGATGTAGAAGGGCGTAAGCTGATTTCTTGTTTTACTAGTAATGACTTAAGACTTAGGATATAGAGATTTTGGTATTATTTATGTTTTTATTGTATATTTATCATTTACTTTTAAGACTGAAAAAGCACACATAATAATAAAACTGTAATTACTTTTTAATATTATTATAAAATACATCATTTACTGCCTTAGAACGGGGAAACTATCCCTATCGGTTTAAATGAACCACCAACAAAAAAAAATATGTTTGTTTACTTTTACTACTCAATGAATTTGTTGCATTAATAATTAATTGTAAATTGCTGTATTAAATATGTAAAAAATATTGTTTTTTTTTTTTCAATTAACAAGGACTCTTTGAGTTCGAGTATTGTCTATCATCTTGTTAACCTTAATAATAAGTAAAGGAATGCTGTTTTTGTTTAGTCTTTTATCGTTTACTTTTTGTGCTGTTACATGTTCACTTAATTGCTATACTTACTAGTTCTTTGCTCGATGTATTATTATTGTGTTTTTTTTTAATGTTTTTATTCTAAACTTTTTAAAATCATTCTTATGTTGCTAAAATTCCACTCGTCGATGCGCTTTGTAGCTGCAAGACTTTTTGTGATGGTAGCTTTCATATTATATAAATTATATTATGTAAATGTTATCAACTATTAAAAATCTAAATTTAGTAAATGGGCTCTAGAATTTCAACCGTCGATGCGCTCAGTGGCTGCAGTACTTGTTTTAATCTAACTTCTATTTTTGTAAATTTGTTTTTCATTTCGTTTTTTAAAATATCACTTAAACTCTAAACTTCATTGTCAAATAAAAAAATAAAAAATTTAAAAAGGGGCTGGATTTCTTACTGTCCATGCGCTCTGTAGCTGCAAGACGTGCTTTTATCTAGCTCCTATATATCATAATTATTATATGTCATAATTAGAGACGAGGAACTAGAATCCCAACCGTCCATGCGCTCTGTAGCTGAAAGACGTGCTGGGATATTTATGTATTGTACAGCGCTCTTAAGGTGATTTTCACGAAACTGGCGCTATATAAATTATCCAAACATAAATTTATTTGTATAAGATTGTATGTATAATTGTTTTATTTATTTTATAAATTTATTGCATAAATAAGTATACATATTTAATACCAGGGAATCTATGTGAAACTAGTAGATTAGATAATGAATACGGTTAGGATAGTCTCCATCTAACATGGCTCAGACTCTTCTAAGATGGAGATATTTTTATATTTTAAAGTATAAGTAGTTCTTTACTAATATAAAAATAACAAAAAAATACTAAAACTACTTAATTATAAATCCATATCTAATCAAATGTATGAATTTAATAATCATTATTATATAAATAT